>NC_051392.1:31655473-31659604 GCF_015228065.2 Penaeus monodon
GACCAAGAACATACTTTAAGCTTCTTACCATTACGGAAAAAGAGTTGAGATTGTCGCCTGAGAAAATGAAGCGAGATTCCTGCATTTTACAGATTATGTATTCGCATCAATGTCGTCGTTGACACAGAATTTCAAATATTTTCCAAATAGATATATCTGTTTACAGCCACCATGCGTAGTGTATTAAAATATTCATATCATAAGCCGTCTTTAGTAGAGCAAGGAAAGTACCAACGAGCTGGAGTTTTTTCCAACCCCCTGATTTAAGATTTCGGCAACGCGTTGTGCAATTTTACGTCATCGAATAAGCTCCGGCTGCCCAAACCTGAGATTCGTTGCTAGAGACCCACCTCGTGTCTGTTGTGTTTATTTTGTCACCAGAGAGGCCTAGCCGTGCTTGTAATTTACAACAGAAATGTGTTAGATATATTTCTAGATTATTTTCTATCCAGAGATTAAAAAAAACAAAAAAACATGAACACCATTTTTGTGTTTGATAATATTTGGAATATTTGGAAACCTTTTCTTTCAAACACACGGCGTCTCAATTTATTTTTTTTAGATTTTGTATAATCTTCTATGTATATAAAGTTTAAACATGTAATATGGCTTTGATAGCTATGAATATTATGAATTTTAAGAGAAATCTTGTAAAGTGAATTCAGTAAAATAAACATGCTCATATAAAACATAAAGTACACACACACACACACGTGTGTGTGTGTGTGTGTGTGTGTGTGTGTGTGTGTGTGTGTGTGTGTGTGTGTGTGTGTGTGTGTGTGTGTGTGTGTGTGTGTGTGTGTGTGTGTGTGTGTGTGTGTGTGCGTGTGTGTTTGTGTGTGTGTGTGTGTGTGTGTGTGTGTGTGTGTGTGTGTGTACGGACGATACTTATAAATGGCATTGCCATCATAAGAGCTCTTTCCTCCTTAGTGAGAAAGAAAACCAATACAATTTTACAAAACCAACACCATGGTAACTTGCTGACCGATGTATGTACTATATGCTCCTTGTACTCATCTGTATTTAGTTGCCCTATCTTCATTTCATTACAAGGGAATATATTTAATATAGTACCAACTCTCATGAGAACCAAATAAGAGTGACACAGGCAGACAAGAGCAGAGAGACACAGAGAGGGGGGAGAGAGAGAGAGAGAGAGAGAGAGAGAGAGAGAGAGAGAGAGAGAGAGAGAGAGAGAGAGAGAGAGGGGGACGAGAAAGAGAGAGGACGAGGGAAAGAGAGAAGGAATGAGGGGGGGGGGGGGGAGAGAGAGCAAGAGGCAAAGGCAGAGAGAGAGAGAGACGGAGAAAGAGAGAAAAGAGAACTAGAGAGATACGGAGAAAGAGAGAAAAGAGATCTAGAGAGAGATAGGAAAACACGAGAGAGACAGAGATAGGAGAACAAGGGACAGCAGCACACCTGAAAAGACACTCCTCTCTTCTCTCCCTGCGGTGAATCAGCCGTTACACAGCTGATTCAGAGCGAAGGGAGAAACGTACTGGCAAAGGTATTCGACGGGGTGCAGCGGGTTGCGCCAAGCCAGATAATGCCAAGAGAGCTACTATGACCTCTCGATCTGAAGGTTTTTGCTTGGGCGGTTTAAAGAGATGTACTGGACCCACCCCACAGCAAATTCGGCCTTGGCTCTTATGCGTTATCGTGGCGGTTTCGCGTCCACCCTTGGTTGCTGCCGCGATGCTAATTGCTTGCACTTAGCTTCGTGCCCTCTAGCCTATTCTTTCCTTTACGGATTTTTCGGCATTAGGATAACTCTGTGCACCTTCTGGTGAACTGGACCCTATCTTCGGGCACGTGCTCGGACGTGGGCAGACCTTTACCTCCCGCAGGGGAGGGTGTGTCTGGGGGGCCTTAGTGTGCCTGCCTTACGGTGTGCATAGAGTTGCCATTCTATTTGCTAGGGACTGGTATGGCAGCCTATCTGATGACTGCCACTATAATTTTTCGCATAAGAATGAATAGGCAGGTAGGAGCCCCTCACTTTGTCAGGCCCTCAGCCTGGTTCTGTCTAAATAGCTGCTGCTAGACAGAACACTACCCTCCCGTCCCGCCATAGGAACCGCCTGGAAAGTTAGCTTCTCTCCCTCACTGTGGTGAATCAGCTTTGGGTGGCTGTTTCAGAGGGATGAAGGAACTTACTTGAACAGGTGCGGGACCTCTCTTCCCTCACTGAGGTGAAACAGCCTTTGAGTGGCTGTTTCAGAGGGATGAGAGGAACCGCCTGGAAGAAGTGCAAGAGCTTCTTTCCCTCACTGAGGTGAAACAGCCTTAGGGTGGCTGCTTCAGAGGGATGAGCAAAAGGGTTCCAAACAATGATGTCCTGTAGGTGGAAAGGCATCCCCTCTTGTCTCTCCCCAGGGGTTTACACCTACCCACGCGTTTGCCGTGTGTGGCAGCCTTGTGCGCTTTGAAGACGGGAGTCCTGGAGGTAGATTGATGCCGTGAATGAGTACACCCTGTGGCTAGCAACCTCTTTGGTCCTCTATTCCAGCAAGACAGGCTGCCTGATCCAGGCCCGGTTAGGTCAATCGGCTGGTCTCCTTCGGGAGGCTAGGGTCAAGCAGTCATGCTGGCATTGTCACTCACACTGGTCCGTGAATGCTGCTACAATGGCTATTGGCTGCGTATATCCTCTCATCACCTCTGTAGCTGTTAGATACTGGCTCTAACACTTAGCTTCCCCTTGTTGGACTCTGTGGTGGGTGGCGGCGTGAGAGGATGAAGCACTGTCCTAACATATGGAAAATATTAACAAAAAAAAAAAAAAAAACACACAGACAGACTCAAATGTTGACGATCCATGCAAGGCCCAGACTTTTAGCCACCTTGAAGCCATACATGCCTCCTGGTGGCAAAAGAAACCCCATGCACAGGATGACTCTGTCATGCCTGCTGCCAAGATGGACAAGACAGAAAAACCATCACAAAACAATGTCTCTCCATCAGATTGTCCAATATATGGACTCTCGTCCAGGCCTGCACCCAACCCAGGGAGGTCTCTGAGTTCCCCTCACACGACCTCCCTGACTGAGAGGGAAGCACAAGCAGAATCAGCCGAAACAGCTGCTGCCCCCACGAGCAAGTCCCAAAGCCGAAAGGGCGGGCCGAAGCGTCCGAGGCCGGAGACAGACTCTGAGGGAGAGTCTGGACCCCCTAGGCGTTTTCCCCAATTCAAAGTCAGCTAAACCCGAAGGCTTCGACAATGCCTACCAACTGGTCAGGGCATTGGAGTTGCAACGTAAAATCTGGCTGTTGATCCGGATTGTCAGAGATCAGGGCATGGTCATCATGCCCTAAGATCAAGCTACCCTGAGTTTCCTGCAGGAAACGAAGGAACTGAAAGATGGGAGGAAAGTGAGTCTCTCACCACTGAATCCTGAGGATAAGAGAGTCAAGATGGTGCTACTTGGCTTCTCAGTCTCATATAATGTGGAGGTGATCACATCACACCCACAGGTCGTGGAGGCTTCCCGAATGTCGAAAGGGAAGACTCCAACCAGGCAAGTCCTGGTGACCATGAAAGGTGCCCCAGCCACTATCCTTGATCTGGGTAACTGGGGTACCTACAACCTCAGAACATATGTGCCTGATCCACTTCGGTGTTTCAAGTGCCAAAAATATGGTCACCACCAGGCTAGCTGCACAGCCAAGCCTAAATGTGGTGTCTGTAGTAAGGCACATAAAGCCGAGGTGTGCCTCAAGGCATACAAAGAAGAAAAGAGGGACACAACAGCCAAATGTCCCAACTGTGCCAAGAGGCATCAGGCCTGAAGCCTGGCTTGCTTTGTCAGGAAAGAGGCGGCCTTCAGACGACAAGAGGTTGTTCCTGCTCCCCCAGGCACCTATGTCTGGGGAAAGAACAAAAGTGAAAAGCCTCCCGACCTCCTTAGAGGAAGGATGCCGCCCCCCAGCCGACACTGGCTATCTCCAACAAAAAGGATTGATTGATTGATTATCTAAAATTGTCTGCCGCGTCAACAGCTAAGATCATTAGCGGCGAACACCTTGTTAGATAGAAATATTAGAATATTTAAAACATTAAAAATCTATCAATAAATATCTTACAAATAACAATAAGATATTAAAAATCAAAGATAAATATTATGCTTAAGT
>NC_051392.1:31659704-31676271 GCF_015228065.2 Penaeus monodon
AAAAAAAAAAAACCCTTTTAAAAAGAAAAAGAAAGATACCATAAATTTGGTACCGGTGGCAAGAAATTTTGACTACCTTCATCAGCCCTAAGGCGACACGCACTCCCTGGTTTTTTAAACACCCCTCCCAGACGGAAACCCTTGTAAATTTAGGTTTTTCTTCCTTTTTTTTACAAAAACCCATTTTCCTTTTGATCTCGTAACTCTTCTAATGTTTTCCCTTTTCGATACATGTTTTGTTCAAGACTTTACTAATAGGGGTGGCAGCGATAATGCCTATTTAGGGAAATTTAAGATAAGAGAAATTAATCAATCAACATATGCACGTGTGTGTGTGTGGTGTGTGGTGTTTGTGGTGTGTGTGGTGTGGTGGTGTGTGTGTGCGCGCGTGCGTGCGCGTGTGTGTTTTGGTAGTGTGGTGCGTGCGTGCCTGTGTGCGCTTTTTTTATGTGGTGTGAAAAAACGAAACAAAGTACAAGGGCTTTTAGAAACCCAATACTTTTTTTTTTCACGTAAAACGGTAAGATTTTTTTTCCCCGGTAGTTTTACATTTCAAATATGAGGTTCGTGGCTTCCGAGATTCCTATTGGTCAGTGACGGGATTCCCATGCTCATCTTTTAAAGCAATCAGTTCATAAAGGAAAACGGGAGATAAAAGGGAAAAAATACTTTTTTATAAAATGAAGTGGCATTACAATTAATGCAAATAATAGTTATGTTTTTTTTGGATGTGGATTATTAACTGCTCTGCATTGGAAGTACTTTAATATATAAAAATATATTTTCGTTAATTATCTCAATATTTATTGATTTTTTTCAGTGCTAAACAGGGAATCAGTGAAAAAATTTGGGCCCCATCTCTAACAATTTGCGTTTTTTCAATGACATTCATTTAACCCAACATGAATGTTTCTTATATCTGTACTAATCTTGATACGTAAAAATCGTTTTTTCGCGCTTCCATATATTTTTTGTCCGTAAATTTTAAAATTTTCCCAGAGGTCGGAGAGAGTTTTTTCCAGGGGAAAGAGCTTTTGTCAGCCATTCCGTTTTCAATCATTCGAGAAAATATCCGTCTATAAAGATTATTGGAATAAATGCTGCTCATTTATCTAAACATTTGGATTACTTTTTTTTTTGATAAACTTAATGTTCATTATAACTATTATTTTCGTTTAAAGTAAAAAAAACCGGAAGGTATTGTAAATAGAAGCAAATGGTTTATTTAACTACAGTTTTACCGAGTGAAAGTACCAAAGTATTTTTTCAGGTTTTTAGCATGTTGGTTTTTTCTCCCCCAAATCATTTTATATAACAAATTTCATAATAGTATATGAAATTTTTTCTACTTAAATTTTTAAAGATAAACAGCCAATAGGCATAATTAAAAAATAAATCTCCAAGGACATTTTTGAATAGTTGAATATGCTCTGACAGGCATACAGAGAGGGTAGAGCCATAAAAATGACGTCACGCTTGAACAGAATGGCAGAAAACCCTTTAAGAGCCGAACTGTCAAGACTTTTAGTTAACTTTCATAGTGGTTGGCTTGCCGAAGGGGCCCCTTATTAAACCGTGCCTTATTGATTCATATACTGATAACGTTTAGCGAAAATAGAAGCTGGGCAAAAAAAACGTAGGGGACTAGTGCCCCCCTTGGTGATGTTCAGCAAAATGGGGGTAGATTCCACTTTTTTGAACTGTTTTTTGTCAGGGGTCGTGAGCTGTCAGGATTGTGACGTCACAAAAAAAAATTTTTTTCAAAAATAAACAAAAAAAATATAATATACGCGAAAAAACATAGAAATAAAAACACATATAAAAAAAAAACTAACACACCATAAGAAAAAAAAAAGAAAAATAGTAATCGGGAAAGGAAGACTTAAGTAATAAAAAAAAAATACAAGACAGTTAATAAAACGATAAAATAATATCAAATTTCAAAAGAAGCGTGAAAAAAAAATGTAAAAACAGACAAAGCAGATAAAGGGCCCCTGACACCGCGAAAAAAAATTTACCATATTAAAAAACCAAACTCGATGATAAAACAAACTTAAATACAAATTAAAAAACAAAAAAAGGGAAAAGGAAATAAATAAAAAATAAAAATTTAAAAAAAAAAAAAACCGGGATAATAAATAGCCCGCGAGGGAGTGGGAAAAAAAATTAACGGGGTCTGGATGCCATCAAAAAAAATTTTTTGGGTGGGGTTTTTTTTGGGTGTGGTGTTTGGGTGTGTGGGGTGTGTGTGTGTGTGTTTGTGTGTGTTGGTTTTTTTTTTTTTTTTTTTTTTTTTTTTTTTTTTTTTTTTTATTTTTTTTTTTTTGTTTTTTTTTTTTGTTTTTTTTTTTTTTTTTTTTTTGATGACGATAAAAGTTAATTTATAAATAATGGTGTGTGTGTGTGTGGCGCGCCCCACACACACACACACCACACAAAACCCCCCCTTTTTTTTAAATATTATATATATAAAAAATTTTATTTGTTTGTGTTTTTGGGTGTTGGCCCCCCCCCCCCCCACACAAAAAAATTTTAAATTGAATCCTTTAATCTTTTAATTTAAAATCACACACACACACACACAAAACACACAAAAAAAAACCCCCCCCCCAAAAACCACACACAAAACCCCAAAAAAAACACAACACCACACAAACACAACACAAAAATATTTTGGGTTTGGGAAACCCTTCACTCGCGCTTAATTTTTATCCACATTCCCCCCCGGCGGGACTTTTTTCCCGGTACTGTTTTTTTTTCTTAATTACTTATATTTTTTTATTACCTTTTCACCTGTTTTGCTTCTGTTTAATGCATTTAATTTGTATTATAAGTGTTGTTTTTTCAAACGGTCTTAGGGGTTTATTTTAATATAGAGAAATTTTTTTCGCGGTGCAGTGACGTCCCCTCATATCGCTTTGTCATGTTTTTACATTTTTTTTTTCAACGCTTCTTTTTGAAGTTTGATACTATTTTATCGTTTTATTAACTGTCTTGTATTTTTATTTATTACTTAAGTCTTCCTTGTCCTGATATACGTATTTTCTTTTTTTATACTTAGGTGTGTTAGTTTAGTTTAATGTGTATTTTATTGTCTAATTTTTTAAATCGGTATTTATTTTATTTTTTATATTTTTAAAAAAATTTTATTTTTTTTGGACGTCACGAACCCCCTGACAGCTCACGCCCTCTGACAATAAAAGTGTCAAGTGGAATTACCTCACTTTTGCTGAAGCATCACCAAAGGTTGCCTAGTCCCATACGTTCTTGCCTAGTTCATTTTCGCTAAACTTTATAGTATATGAAAAAAAAAGGCACTGGTTATAAAAAGGGGCCCTTTTGGGAAACCCCAACCCAAAAACATGAAGTTAACTAAAAGTCTTGACATTTCGGCTTTAAAGGGTTTTTTGCTGCCAGTTCTGTTCAAGCGTGACGTCATTGTTATGGCTCTACCCATCGTTTGTAATGCCTGTGCAGAGCATATTCAACTTTTTTAAAAAAAAGCCCGTGGAGGATATTTTTTAATTAATGCCTATTAGGCGGTTTATCGTTAAAATATAAGTAAAAAGGGAATTTTACATTAGCAATTTGTTATATAAAATGTTTTGCGGAGAAAGAACACAAACATGCTAGAAACTCTAAAAAAAAGTACTTTTTTTACTTTCACTCGGTAAATATGTAGTTGAATGAATTCCATTTGACTTCATATTTCAAATCCCTTTCCGGGGGTTTTCATAAACGAAAAAATATTTAGAATGAACATTTAGATTACAATGAAAAAAGTAATCCAAATGTTTAGATGAATGAGCAGCTTTTATTCAAATAAACTTAAGAGGGGATATTTCTCGAATGTTTGAAAAAGGGAAGGCTGACAAATGCTCTTCCCATGGAAAGAACTCTCTCCGACCCCTGGAAAGTTAAAATTTACAGGGCAAAACAAAAGTAGAAGCGCAAAAAAAAAAAACGATTTTACGTACAAGATTAGTACAGATATAAGAAACTGTGATGTTTGGGTTTGAATGAATGTCATTTAGAAATAACGCAAATTGATTAGAGAGGGGCCCAATTTTTTTCACTGATTCCTGTTTTTGCATGAAAAAAATCAAGTAACAATTTAGATAATTAAGAAAAAAAAATATTTTTTTATATTAATGTATTTTCCCAAGCAGAGCAGTTAAAAATCCACATCCGAAAAAAAGCATAACTATTATTTTCACTTAGATTTTAATGCCACGAAATTTTTATAAAATAGTAGTTTGTCCATTTGATCTCCCGTTTTCCTTATAAATGGAATTGCTTTAATGTGGCATGGTAATCACCGTCATGTACCAATGAGGAGATCTCGGAACCCACGAACCTCATATTTAAAGGTAAAACTCCCGGGGAAAAAAAATTTTCCCCGTTTGAGGGAAAAGATAAAAAAGTTTTGGTTTTCCATAGCCATTGTACTTTTGTTTCGTTTATCACACCACAAAAAAAAATGCGCACACAGGCAGCAGCACACACACGTACGCAAGCACCACGCGCACGCACGCAGCACCACACACAACCACACCCCACACACACCAAAAAACACCACCCACACACACACACACGTGCATATTTTGGGATTGGGGTTTAATTTACTCTTACCTTAAATTACCCTAAATAGGTCATTAGTCGCTGCACCCCTATTAGACGTCTTGAACAAACATGATCGAAAGGGAAGACACAGAAGAGTGTAAAAGAGATTTAAAAGGAAAGTGGTTTTTGGGAAAAAAAGGAAGAAAACCTAAACACAAGGGTTTTTTGGAGGTGTGTTTAATCCAGGGGAGTGCGGTCAGCCTTAGGGGGTGATAGAAAAGGGAGTAAATTTTCTTTCCACAGGTGCCAAAAATTTTTATCATTTTTTTTTCAAAAGGGTTTTATAAAAAATGTATAATTTTATATATATATATATATATATAAATATATATATTATTACACAAAACCCCCCACACACAAAACACAACACATACACTACACACACACACACTATATATATATATATATATATATATATTATATAATATTATATATATATATAATATATATATATATATGTATATAATAATACATTATAATATATATATATATATTAAAATTAATAATTAAAATAATAAATTTTATATATACATATATGTGTAGTGTGTGTGTGGTTTTTGTGTGTCTGTGTGTGGCATATATCCTCATATATATATATATATATTATATATATATTATTATATTATATTATATATAAATATGTGTGTGTGGTGTGTGTGTGTGGTGTGTTGGGTGTGTGGTGTGTGTGTGTGTAATAATGCTACATTCACTGTAAATAATATATATTATATATATATATATATATATAATTTTAAATATATATATTATATTCTTTTTTCATGATTTTAAGACTTTTTTGTAAAATTTTTATTCGCACTCAGAGATTCGTTTACGTTGTCCCAGGTGGTCTGTGTGAAGTGGAATGTATAACAGTTTCCCGATTACTTATTACGACTGGAGTGGTACCATTATCCCGTCGGCATCTCGGACAAGCAGTGACTCATCACCCTCCCCGCCGGGTGTGAGATGTTCTGTAAAATTAAGAGTGGGGTTGGCTTGCCGAAGAAGCCCCAAGTTATAATTCCCAGGAATAACAGTATTCAGTAACTTTTCATTGTTACGTTTTTAGATGTCAATTCTGGTCAGCCTATTCCATTACTCAATTGCAGTCATTGCCAAGTTCATTTTACTTTTTTTATCTTTCAATGACGATTTCAGCGAGCCTTGTATGGTTTTAAAGTTTTACCCATTATTTTTCTCTGTTTTATTGCATTACCATGTTTTTTTATCTGTGTTTTATCTCTATTTTTACTGCTTTTATCGTGTAAGGATATGTTATGTCAGATCTTATTATCTTTTTTTATAGATATCCTATTCTGATGGTGTGGTAGCTTTGATAGTGTTAAGTGCTTGCATGCTTCTCGCTTGCACCTTCTACCACTGGCTAGCCCAGTGCGATAAATGGAGCAGCTTTTGCATAAGTCTCCCCTGCCAGGTCACAGCCTCTCCATCATCAAGACTTCTGCAGTGCCTCCTCGTGGCCACCCATGGGTAACTGGGCATCTTGCGGTCCCAGGCTAAACTGTGGGGATCTCGGAGCAGCAGGAGGCTCCAGAGGTATGGAGCTATGGCCACCGACGTGTGGACACACTCTGGCTCCATACCAACTCCTGCCCCCTAGCCACCCTGGGGTAATGGGACGGCTCGAGGGAGGTGGGCCTTGCCAGTCCTCCTCCCCCCGGAAAGACCCACCGACAACGCATCATTTAAATAGGTATGCTGGAGGGAGAGGTTTTGTCCCTCCCCCAGCAAGCAAGGCGGGCTGTGGGGGCAAATGCTGGGGTGCAGGATTGGGATGAGAGTTACTCGTCCCGCCTGCACCCCGGCAGGCGCCAACCCATCATGAAGCTTGTGGGCCAAAGCCCTCAGGAACCCCAGAGGTGGATGGGTGGCCCCACAGTCCGCCGAATCCCTTTATTTGGGGCAGCGTCAGCGGGGACGGTAGAGGTGGCATGCACCCAGAGTGACCACCTGAGGCTTGGAACATCCGTTCCTTGCAGCAGGATGAGTGGTTACTTCTACTATTGCAGGAATTGAAGCAACTGGGAGTTGAGGTGGTTGCCCTCTCGGAGGTGAGAAGACCTGGTAGTGGCACGATCAGTATGGGTGGGTACACCTACTACTGGTTGGGCCGCAGCGATGGTCACCACCTCCAGGGTGTATCCATAGCCATCTCCAGCCGACTTCAGCCCGCGGTAGTTGAAGTGACACCGGTTGAGGAGCATATTATGGCATTGAGACTGAAGCATGCTTTTGGCTTCACATCTCTTATTGCTGTATACGCTCCTACCGATATATGTAAACTTGATGTGAAAGAGACGTTCTAAGCCAAATTAGCATCTGTAGCAGACAATTGCCCCCGACGAGATATTTGCATTGTTCTGGGTGACTTCAATGCGGTATCGCTGTGACGAGCTGTTTGTGAGATTGTCTGTCGGCCCCCATGGCTCGGGAGCTGATCCCAGCAGTGAGAATAGCCTCTTTCTCTGGGACTTTGCTAGGTCCCAAAAAATGAGGATCTCTGGCTCCTGGTACCAGTGCTCCAACCCGCATCGCTGGACATGGTACAGCGATACGGGTACAGTGGCCAAGGAGAACGACCACACTCTTGTTGGCATGCGATGGAGGATCCACCAGAACTGCAAGGTTTACCGGAGTGCCGAGTTCTGTAGCACTGACTGATTGTGGCTACCCTGCTGGTCCACTTGAAAACTCCCCATCCCTCCAGTGGCCAGGGAGATCCTGAGGGAAAGCATTCCAGGGGAATTCTGACACAAATTATTGGCCTAATAGCAAGCCTTTATACTGGTACTGAAAGTGCTGTAAAGTGTGGTGGGGGTCTGTCGAACTTCTTCCCTGTTAATTCAGGGGGGAGGCAAGGCTGTGTCCTTACACCAACATTTTTCAACACCTGTAAGGACTGGATAATGGGCAGAGCTACTAGCCAAAGTCAGTGTGAAGCAACACTAGGTAATATCAAAGTCTTAGACCTTGACTTTGCCGACGATGTTGCTATCCTATCTGAGTCCTTGGAGTCTCTAGTGGCGGCTCTCGATGCATTTAGCAATGAGGCGAAACCCTTAGGCCTAGAAGTCTCCTGGACCAAGACCAAGATTCAGGACTTTGGGGGCCTGTTAGGGGAACCCGTTCAGTCAATCCATGCTTGTGGCGAGAACATTGAAGTTACAGAGAGTTTTACATACCTTGGTAGCTTAGTCCATATCTCTGGGCTGTCAGACCAAGAAGTCAATAGACGGATTGGTTTGGCAACAGGAACCATGAACTCGATCAACAAGAGCATTTGGAGATGTCGGTACCTATGCAGAACGTTGTGTACCCTTTACATCCATGTAGTTATATCTGTTGGCCTTCTTAACGACCTCGAATGGTCCTTGCCACTGCAGAAGGAGTTTATTATGACTAATGGGAAGTAGGAGTAACACTTTATCTCCGACATTCACCTCCCTCTCGCGCGCACGCTTGTCATAATGGTATTGGTAACTATCTCCAGCTTTTTCCAAGTCCTCCTGAGCTAAGTTACACATCTCTTGCAACCTTTCCCTTAGATTAATCACGTACTCGTATGTGGTCCGCCTGTTCCCCTCAATTGCCTATCGATTGCCCTCCCACAGTTCGCGTAACAAGGTGAGTGGCCCGCGCACTGAATTACCGTAGACAAGTTCAGATGGTGAAAACTTCGCGCTTGCTTGTGGAACTTCGCGATATGAAAATAGAAGCGGATCTATAAATCTTGGCCACATTTTCGGTTGCTCTTGGCATATACTTTTCAAGATCTTTTTTAAAAAAACCATTGAACCTTTCAACCAGACCATTACTCATCGCATGGAACGGTGTGGTTGTTAGACTCCTTATAGATAGCAAACGATTCCTTCCTCATATCTGATGTAAACTAGCTACCCCTGTCTGATATTACTTCTTTCGGGGTACCAACGCGAGTAAAGACCAAAAGTAAAGCTTCTGCAACTGTGCACGTATCAATATTTTTTAAAGTGATTGCTTCCGGGTAACAAGTCGCCTAATCAATAATCGTAAGAATATACCGCGATCCATCATTCGCCTGAGGCTCTATTGGACCTACTATATCCACGGCAACTCATTGAAAAGGCTCCTGAATAAGCAGCACTCTCCCTATCTTGACCCCCCTAACGGAAGCGGCCTTGCCGCGGTGGGGGGGCTTGAGGTCCCAATGATCTGGTGAGCCGGACCAGAGGGCTACCCATACTGGAGTGGTCACTAGTGAGGGATGAGACAAAATGGCTTCCTGGTGCACCAAGGCCTATGAGAGGGGATGGTGCACTCACCCCTGGTTCATTCCATCTTGGACTAGGAGAACTCTCCCACGTGTGTTTGCCGTCAAGTCAATTGGCTGGTCAAATATGGCTAGGGTCAAGCAGGCACTATTCAGTCGGTAGTGCATAGGTCCTGCGACTGCCATCTGTAATAGTGGCTGCATATATTTCCTCTTTACCCCTCTGGCTATTGGAAGATTTTGAGCCCCAACTATAGCTTCCCCTCGTTGGACTCCATGGTGGGTGGGGGGGGGGCGAGGAAATGAAGAATTCTTATTTGTATGAGTACAAATTCACAGAAATCTAGCTCTCTCCCTGATGACCTACGCAATCCCCCGACCATTCCCTCTGGAACATCACACATTGTCACTCTGGAACCTTTCCAGCTTCCAAAGGGCAAGAATGGGAATCGTAATGGTTCCCGGTCTCCCAAATCAGGTAAGAAGGGGAAAAGCCCTCCTCAATCCACTAAGGAAATCTTAGCTGGTAAATATGAAAGCATTTCATATAGTAAGTAACTAGTAGTGAAGACCATTGATGGTGTATCAATCATGGATCTTGATATTTTTGAAGTACATCGGAAAATAGTTGAAGTATGTCAACGTGATCCTCGCAATACCCCACAGCGAGATGGTAGCCTGATAGTTGAGGTTTCGTCACCAGACGAGAGTGACCGTCTGCGTGCGATATGCGACATTCCTGGGGCTCAAGTTTCATGTTCTCCTCACAAAATCCTCAATCAGTGTAAGGGAATTGTCTTTTCCCGAGACCTGATGAGGTATTCTGAGGAGAAACTGTTAGAGGAACTAGAGAATTTTAATGTAGTGGCAGTAAAATGTTTTAAGAAGAAAGTTGATGGTTTGGAACAGTCGACACCAGCTCTTCTTTTAACTTTTAACACGTTAGTCCTTCCAGAATTGGTTAAGTTAGCATGGTACCACCTCAAGGTAAAGCCATATGTGCCCAATCCTATGCGGTGCTTCCACTGCCAGGGTTATGGGCATGCAGCCAACTCTTGCCGTTTTAAAGAAAATGGGCAACCATTGTGTAAAGTGTGGTACAACAGGTCATCAAGGAGATGACAAGTGTCCGGGTCCAATATGCTGTTACCACTGCAAAGAAGGTAATGAAGCTTCTTCAAAGTAATGTAAAAGGTACAAATTTGAAAAGGAAGTATTGGTAATAAGGAGCAAGGATAAAGATAGTTTTCCAGAGGCAAAGCGACTTGCCCGTGTGCTGTTTGCACAGCCAGGTAGGTCCTTTGCTTCGGTTGTAGCCCATCCTTCTTCACATCAACCCTTGCCCTCTAATTCTTCTTACAACACAGAATCTGCCACTTCCTTTAAACCTTAGTCCCAAATTGCTGACACTGCCTCTGGTGAGTTGTTCCACCAGAAACATAGTAGGAGTGAGGGGTCTATTGAGGAGACTCCTCCTCCCAAAGTAAGGTCTTTGGAGCCATCAGGCAAGGCTCAAGAGGCCTTAATGGTGACAGCTCCAGCTGCCACCACATCCACAGGGGCCTCTGTTCCTAGGCAGAATGCCCCTGAAGTAAAGGCTTGGGCACGCCCTTTCCCCAGGCAAAGGAATTCTGAACCTGTCCAAAAGACTCCAGCAGCTACAACATCCATAGGGGCCTCCGCTGGTAGACAGAATGCCCCTGAAGTAAAGGCTCAGGTCCATTCTTTACCCAGGCAAAGAAATCCTGAACCTGTCCAAGGGAAACCTGTGGAAACTAGTTCCACAGGTAAACTACCATTAAAAAGGTACTCCCAGGATCATGGAAAGGGACAGCCTAAAGGTGTGGGGCAAACCTTGACCACAGGTGCTGCCAAACACCTTATGAAGAAATAATATAAAGAACTGGATACCCCAATCCAATGGAACTGTCAGGGAATTCATGCAAAATGGGAAGAACTGCAACATCTGATAGCTTCATGTAATCCAGTTAGTGTATGCCTACAAGAGATTATGACCAGGGAAAATTGTACCATTTCCCTGAGAGGATTCCAAGTTCAAGCCCATGGGACCTTTGACAATGGACCTCATGAAGGAGTAGCAGTAATGGTGCGTCAAGATATTCCCTTCCAGGCCATCCACCTGCAGACAACACTGCAGGTGAAGGCTGTGAGAATAGGCTTGACACGATCTTACACTGTTGCATCCATTTACCTTCCTCCACATAATCTGAACATTAATGATTTGGAAGATCTACTTGGGCAGTTGCCACATCCATTTCTACTCTTGGGAGATTTCAATGGTCGGCATCACCTCTGGGGAGCCTTGGAGTCCTTGCTCTTAAGAGTAGATGCAGTTTTACTGAACAGTGATACTCCCACACATTTCCAAATTCAAACTAGGACATTCTCCAATATAGACTTATCAGTAGGCTCACCTGATTCACAGTTAAACTTCACTTGGCAGGTCATGGAAGACTTACATGGAAGCGACCACTTTCAACTGCAGTATTGCAAAGATCTGAGAATGATTTCCAGTGTATTCAACATGCTGTTAACCGCTTCACATCATGAATTCACCTTGTAGCAGAAGCGTCCATTCCCAAAAGTAGCAGACATTACCGTCGACCTACAGTACCATGGTGGTCTGATGAATGCCAATTAGCTGTCAGAGCAAGAAAAGCTGCATTAAGGCAAATGAAACGACGCCCCAGCATTGTAACCTTGATCAATTACAAAAAGACCCGAGCCAAGGCCAGGCGTGTGCTAAAGGAGGCTAGATGGATGTCGTGGAGACAGTATGTCTCCTCGATTAACTCTGGGACCCCCTTAGTAAGATTGCTGGAAAGAGCACATCCATGTCACAACCTGCTCTGAAGATAGATGGCATAATCATCACAGACAAAAAAGATGTTGCAAATGAGCTAGCTAAATCCATGGCAGAGATCTCCCCTGGAGCATCTTACACTGCCTGATTCTCCACTCTTCGTGCTGAACAGGAACAACACCCAGTGTCGTTCTTCAGTAGGACTGCAGCAGAACTTCCATACAATTTGCCATTTTTGTGCAAGGAGATGGACTCTGCTTTGCGTGCTCTGCCGTAAGACTGCCCCAGGAAGTGACGATATTCCATACCAAATGATATCTCACTTACCAGAGAGCTCCCAGAAGTTCCTGTTAGACCTATTCAATAGGATCTATAGGGAGGGCACAGTGGAGAGAAGCTATAATCATTCCTGTTCCTAAACCTGGCAAAGATACTTCCACACCAGGAAATTACAGACCAATTTCCCTCACCAGCTAAGCTGATGGAGAAAATGGTAAACTTCAGGTTGACATGCCTGCTAGAAAAAGAAAACGTGTTGACCCCTTATCAATATGGCTTTAGAAGATTGAGATCGACCACAGATGCACTTGTGAGGATGGAAACTGCTATACAGAATTCCTTCGCACAGCGATGTCACATGATAGATAGACTTGAAAAGGCTTACGATACTACTTGGAAGCATGGCATACTCATGAAGCTGTATGACATTGGTTTAAGAGGAGCATTACCTACCTTCATACAAAGCTTCCTTGCTGACAGGAAGTTTAGAGTTCGGGTAGGAAACAGTTTCTCTAACTTGGAAGATCAGCTGGAAGAGGTCCCACAAGGGAGTGTCTTAAGTGTGACCCTGTTTGCCATTGCTATAAATGACACCGTAAAGGTTGTTCCAAGTGCTGTCTCATGTAATCTGTATGTGGATGACTTTACACTGTACTGCTCAGGAGGAAGCTTACTGCAATAAATCAAGTTGTACAGTGGGCAACATATCATGGGTTCAAATTTTCTCCAAGCAAGACCATGGCTATACATTTCCACAAACGAGGAAAGTTCCATCCTTCCCTCTATTTAGGCGCAAACCCACTGCAATTTGTCCAAGAGGTGAAGTACTTGGGTCTAATTTTTGACTCAAGACTTACATGGGTGCCTCACATCAAACAGTTAAAAGTGAAGGCTACAAAAGCACTTAGTATTTTGCGGGTTCTTTCACATTTATCTTGGGGTGCAGACCGCACAACGCTTCTGCGGCTTTACCGAGCACTTATTCGTAGTAAGCTTGACTATGGATGTGAAGCTTATTCATCTGCAACTCCCACTGTTCTCCGGATGTTGAACTCGGTTCATAATGAAGCTCTCAGAATCTGTACTGGGGCTTTCATGTCTTCACCTGTGGAGTCCCTGTATGCTGAGAGTGGAGAACCATCTCTTTCATTACACCGGGACTACATGAGATTACAAAGGATTCCGGGATCTCCAACATCCAGATTGGTTTTCAACCCTCTTGAGGATAACTGATCCTATGGTAGGAGAATGAGAAATCTTGTGGAAGAGTTTAATTTAAGTCTCTCTAAGGTTCTGGCTGTTGGAATTCCCCAATTCCCCCCTTGGACTAATCAAGTCGAGCTGGATTTGGTCGGAATTGGGAAAGGGGAGAGATCTGAAGCAGAAGTCAGAGAGATTTTTCTTCAGCACATTTCTAAGTACCAAGGATCAGATGCAATATATACAGATGGTTCGAAATCTGAAAATGGTGTGGACTTTGCAGCAGTGAGCAGAAGGAAGACTGCATTTGGCAGTCTTTCTCTAGCAGCCTCGATCTTCACTGCAGAGTTACATGCCATCCTTGCAGCAGTTAAGATGACTAGAGATCTTATGAACGATTCTATTGTGATATATTGTGACTCTCGTAGTGTTTTGCAAGCAATCAAGAGCTTAAACTCATCACATCCAGTAGTGAGGGAGATTCAAGATTGGCTTGCATTGATGTCAACACGTAAAAAGATAACTCTGTGTTGGGTGCCAGCGCATGTTGGTGTCATTGGGAATGAGCGAGCTGATCAGGAGGCCAAGGCAGCTGCTGCTCAGCCATGTGATGCTCGTTTTCCTCTCCCACACACCAACCTGAAACCCAGCATCAGGAGTTGTCTTCGCGATAAATGGAAGGAACAATGGAGGCATACCTGCAGAAATAAACTGTGAGAGATTAGAGATGACCTTGGCAGTTGGGTGACTAGCATCTATCCCAACCAAAAAGTGGAAGTTACATTAACAAGACTAAGAATCAGGCACACAAGACTGACTCATGGGCCGATGATGGCTAAAAGTCAAGCACTATGTGAGGAATGATAAGAGCCATTAACGATCGCACATGTAGTGGAAAGATGTGCAACATTCTCAGACCAAAGACGTATGTACTTGTCTCCCCCATATACACTGAAAAATGTATTGGGGGAGGATTGTGACATAGAGGGTCTTATTAGTTTCCGTAGGGAGACTAATATTTTTAATAAAATTTAATTATGCATAATGTTTATGCAATAATTTTATACAGTATAATATTCATACTTTGATTTTTAATTTGTTTATTGTTATTTGTAAGATATCTATTGATAGATTTTTAAAGTTCTAAACATTTTAATATTTCTATTTAACAAGGTATTCGCCGCTAATGACCTTAGCTGTTCATGCGGCAGATAATTTTAAACAATTAAATCAAATCCCCATCTTGACTCTGCTGACACGTCCCTTGTCGACCGTGCATTGACATACGTCACAGGACTTGCAATACCGTGCTATCTCTACGCACATTCCCAGCCAGAAAAAGTTGTTTTGGTCTTTTTTTTACCGAGATGCCCTCCCATGAGAGAATCGTGGGCCAGTCCGATCACTGCGAAACGACTCAGGCACCTGCAGCGCCTTTTGAACGCGCCGGTATAGCGTGCCGCGCTTCAGTACGAAACTGTGCGACTCAACCTCGGACTTACTGAATACTTTCTAAGACTGCATGCTCACGAATTTTATCAAGAGTTTTATCTTCCATTTGCAGTTTACCTATGTCTTTGTTTCAAAGATTTTTTAAAACATCTTTTATTTAAAGTTTTGACTGACCTCGAACACACTTTTCTTCCTCTTTCTTCTGCAATCTTGTCACTACACTCACCTGCACACTCATTCCTCCATCAGTCGATCCTTCAATCGCCCCGATCACCAACTCATATATAGGATCTGGCACACAAGCAGCTAATGAATTACCGGTAAAGAACGGAATATCAACATAGATAAAAGCATACTGGATACTGAAACACCATATTATTGGCCATCCTTATGTCAACCATTCTACCCGTGAACTTACTTCTAGACACCAAACTATCTTTCACTAGCACTGTCGTACATCCAGGATCACGAAACACGTCAACACCCACACCTTCCACTTTACCTCTTGCAATCATCAACTTATCACCAAGATTAGCCATTGCCGCATTTTCAACATTCGATTTGATCATCTTACAAACTTTGTACTTTGCTCCTCCAAACCTGTCATAGCAATCATTGGCAAGGTGATTCGTTCACACACGACACAAGCACAGCTCCACCTTTCATTCTTTCCTCGCCCCCATTCACTCCTGACGCAGAGCTGCTACTTGCACTCTCATTCCCATGACCTGTCGCATTTCTCTCAAGACCCTCTCTATCTTTCCTACCATAATTTACATGCGCTTCCATATACAATTCTGCATATTTTATCATCTCATTAAATGTTTTAAAATCATGCTCCTTTATGAACAGCACCTTGCTTTTATCACACGCAAGAATAGTTCAGTGAGCATAAGATCAAATACATCAACATAGGTTTGTTCACAGCCTGCATGTTCGACCCATCTTATTATATTGTTCCTTAGTCTGTTGGCAAACTGCGAAGCGGTTTCATTTTTGTGGAATTTCGAATTACGGAATCTTAGCCTATAGCCGTCGGCCGTGCATTGGAAACACCTGAGCAGCGCTTATTTCACTCGCTCGAAGTTGCGCGCTTCCACTTGCGAGAGATGCTGGTACGTCTCGAGCGCTTTCCCTTGCAACAAGGAGGCTAAGCTGACCGCCCAAACGTCCCATCCGGCGCTTGTTGCTAGTCTCTCGAACCGGAGTATATACGCGTCTATATTGTCATTAGCCTCGTTGAACACAGGCAGTTTTGGAAGTGCTGGTTTAAAAACATCAGCTTTTACTTCATACTTCTCACTCTCGTCACTTTGCACTCGTAATCTTAATCTTTCTAGTTCAAGTTCTTTCATTCTAGTTTCCATTTCCAATTCCACTTTTCTGGCTTCTCTCTCCTTTGCTCTTTCTTCGCGCTCTAATTCGAACCTTTCACACTCTGTGCTTTTCTCTTACGAATTCTTACAAGTTTTCTCCCGCTAACCCTAGTTCTTTTCCGAACTTCATCAATTCACTTAGCGAAGTCATGATAATAAACTTTAACTATGAACCCAATACTTCATCAACCAAACGAATATATATATTAGAACGGTCCCTGTTGGGGCGCCAATTTGTAAGGATCTGTCCCAGACACTGTTGTGATGTTGCAAGGCTCCAATTCGTGTGTCTGGCATACATTCACCGTGATTAACTTTTGAATCATACATTAACAACCAAAATTAATTTGATATCTTGAAGCATGACATAATGCTTCAAGTCTGCATTATCTTTATAAATGAACTATTACAGTAAAACATCATAAACTATTCACCTCTAGGGGTAGTCAGTTCATAGATGAAAGGAAATACGCTGCTATTGCTTCTGTGACCTCACAACGCCACCAGTTCAGCTATTCAGGGCCATTTCCTTTCAACCTCCTT
>NC_051392.1:31676371-31681457 GCF_015228065.2 Penaeus monodon
TATATACATATAATTATACTATTATATATAATATATATATATATATTATATATTATATATATATATATATATATTATAGACATATATATATATTTATTTTATGTTATTTTTTGTCTTGTATAAAATGATTATATAATAATATCTATCATTATGTTTTACCTTCATATATTATATATATGTATAATATATATATATATATATATATATATTATATATATATATATATATATATTATACATATATACACTGCATATGTGCACACGTAACCAAACATAAATGCATAGATATTATTTATACATACATTTCTATACACAGACAAACACACACACAAACACACACACACACATATAATATATATATATATATATATATAATATATATATATATATATATATATATATATATATATTATATATATATATATATATATATGTATATATCTATATGTATATATGTATGCCCCCCTTTATTTGGGGCAGCGTCGGCGGGGGCGGCAGAGGTGGTGTGAACCCAGAGTGACCAACCGAGGCTTAACCTCAGGTGAGCTTTCCGGGTAGGCGTTTGGAACATCTGGTCCTTGCGGCAGGATGAGCGGTTACCTCTGCTATCGCGGGAATTGAAGCGACTTGGAGTTGAGGTGGCTGCCCTCTCGGAGGTGAGAAGACCTGGTAGCGGCACGATCAGTATGGTGGGTACATCTACTTCTGGTCGGGCCGCAGCGATGGTCACCACGGGAGCTGATCCCAGCAGTGAGAATAGCCTCCTTTTCCGGGACTTTGCTAGGTTCCAGAAAATGAGGATCTCTGGCTCCTGGTATCAGCGCTCCAACCCGCATCGCTGGACTTGGTAATGCTCCAGGGTGTAACCATAACCGTCTCCAACCGACTTCAGCCCTCGGTAGTTGAGATGATATCGGCTGATGAGCATATTATGCAATTGAGACTGAAGCATGCCTTTGGCTTCATGTCTATTATTGCTGTAGGAGATCGACCTCGTTCTGGTTAGCATGGAGGATCTTCCAAAACTGCAGGGTTTACAGAAGTGCCGAGTTCTGTGGCACTGACCATAGGCTTGTTGTGGCTACCCTACAGGTCCATTTCAAAACTCCATGTCCCTCCAGTGGCCACCCCAAGGTGTTTTCACTTGGACAGGCTAAGGGAGAAGGAGTGTGCCCGTGGGTTCACCATGGCAGTCCCTGACCGATTCACAAAACTCGACAGCCTGACAGACCCAGTTGCTCTGTGGGAGCTCTTCAAGCGTGTAACACTCAAAGCAGCTCAGGAGTCCATTGGCGTACGCCCGAGGGCAAGGCAGAATTCCATATCCCTGGAGACATCAGAGGCCACTGAAGCATGTTGCATGGCTCAGCTGAATGGTAATCAAGTCTTGCGTCATTCCAGGGTGCGTAGGGCTTGGACACTGCTGAGAAGGGACAAGGAACAGTTCATCAGGAATCTTGCTGCGGAGACCATTTCTTGGTAAACGACCTTCGGCCTGCCTACCAAGCCCTGAGAAAACTGAACTCTAAGCCCTCCTCGCAGATGACTGCAGTCCGATCAGCGGAAAGACGGATCATTTCAGATCATGTTGGGGTTCATGAACGTTGGGCTGAGTACTTTAAGCAGTTGTACCAGGTAGACCCTGAAAGATGGAATAATGCAATGCCGCATTGATATCGACCCTCTAACAGTTAGCTTGGATGCAAGCGATGTCACATTACCTGTGCAGGACCCACCCATCAGTGAGGAACCTCCTACCTTAACGGAGGTTAGGATGGCGATTTCCAAGCTAAATAATTGGATAGCTGCAGGCATATGTGATATCCCTGCTGAACTGTTAAGGATGGGGTGAACCTGTATACAGTCCTGACTGCCATCTGGCAGTCTGGTAACATTCCCCCTGACCTGCTGAGGAGCGTGATCCCCCTCTGGGATGGGAAAGGGGGATCATTGGGACTGTAGCAACTACCGTGGCATTACACTGCTCAGCATACCAGCAAGGTTCTCGCCCACATTTTTCTGAAACGGATCCTCAACCACCTACTAAGGCATCAGAGACCAGAGGAGTCTGGATTTACTCTTGGCAAGTCCATAATAGACCATATACTAGTGCTTTGAGTAATTGTGGAACGCCGTTGTGTGTTTAGTCGTGGGTTGCTTGCAACCTACATCAACCTCAAGAAGGCGTTTAACTCGGTGCATTGGGAATTGCTATGGGAGATCCTGAGACTCAGGGGAATTCCAATGCAGTTTATTGGCCTAATAGCAAGCCTTTATACTGGTACTGAAAGTGCTGTAAAGTGTGGTGGGGGTCTGTCGAACTTCTCCCCTGTTAATTCAAGATTGCGGCAAGGCTGTGTCTTTGCACCAACACTTTTCAACATCTGTATGGACTGGATAATGGACAGAGCTACTAGCCAAAATCAGTGTGGAGCAACACTAGGCAATATCAAGGTCTCAGACCTTGACTTTGCCGATGATGTTATCCTATCTGAGTCTTTGGAGTCACTGGTGGCGGCTCTTGATGTATTTAACAATGAGGCGAAGCCCTTAGGCCTAGAGGTCTCCTGGACCAAGAACAAGATTCAGGACTTTGAGGGCCTGTTAGGGGAACCTGTTCAGTCGATCCATGCTTGCGGCGAGGACGTTGGAGTTACAGAGAGTTTTACATACCTTGGTAGCGTAGTCCATATCTCTGGGCTGTCAGACCAAGAAGTCAATAGACGGATTGGTTTGGCAACAGGAGCCATGAACTTGATCAACAAGGGCATTTGGAGATGTTGGTACCTTCAAGGCCTTGATACTGCCAGTTTCCTCTATGGAAGCGAAATCTAGATGCTATCCAGTGTCTTGAAGTTTTTTCTTGATGCCTTTTGTAACAAGTCCCTTTGCCAGATCATGGGTACAGTTAGACGTCCTCCCGCCCCTTGGATAAATGACAACATTGAGAGGGCTATAAATGATAGATATAATAATCATAAAGCTCACGAAATAAACAGATACAACACCACCCTCCAGGCTGAATACAAACATAAGAAGAGAAATGTGAAAACACTCCTCCTCCGTGCAAAAACAAATTACTTTAAAAGTAAATTCAATGAATGTAGAAACGATTCTGCCGAAACATGGAAACTAGTAAATACGCTAGTGCCTAAGAAGAAAGAAAATACAGACATTTCCGTAAGCAACATAGAACACTTTAATAATTTCTTTGCAGAAGACGGTAGACGCACTTATGGACAGACAATTGTGTCTACATATCAACACAACATAAATGAAACGAGGCCTACAACAAACTTTTTCAGACCGCAGCCAGTAGGAGTAGAAACAATTATTCTGACAATAAAACATAAGAAAGACGAATTCCGTGGGGCGGATGGCATTGCACATCGTTTCATAAACGATAGTTTACCAGCAATTGCATACTATTTGACAGTCATTATTAATACATCCATAGTCACCGGTGTTTATCATTCCATCTGGAAACATGGTATCATAACACCTATATTCAAATCCGGTGATAGAGACGAAATTAATAATTATCGACTCATCACTATACTACCAATAAAATCTAAAGTTCTCGAGAAAATAGTTGCAAACCAATTAGCATCATTTTTGGAAGCGAATAACCTTATATATAACACACAACACAGTTTTAGGAGTAAACTATCAACCGAAACAGCATTATTAAAAGTCACAAATGAAATTTATAAAAATAAACAGACAACAACCAGATCAATTTGCTCACTCTATGTGATTTATCGAAGGCCTTTGACAGTGTCAGCCATGAATTACTTGTAAACAAACTAACAAATCACGAAATTGATCATTTTTGGTTCAAAAGTTACCTGTCAGCAAGAACACAATCAGTCAAAATCCATGAAAAAGTATCATCAAAGCAACCAGTTTTTTTTGGTGTTCCACAAAGCTCCATCCTAGGCCCAATCTTATTCATTATATTCATTAATGATCTGTCATCAATTGTCATCCTACGACTCTCAATTTCTTCACGCTGCCTCTGTTAACAACCTAAATGAATTGATAGGAAAAAACAAACAGACCCTAACAGAAGCAAAAAAATGCTTCAATATGAATGGCCTGAAACTAAATCCACAAAAAACACAATGTATTTTTATAGGCAGCCGTCAGAACATAGCAAAATACCCACAGATACAGGTATAGAGTTCCACGGTTGCTACATCAAACCCAACACAACAGTAGAAAATCTAGGGGTACATGTAGACAGATACATGACATTTGAGACACACATTGATCACATCTACAGAAAAGTAATGGGCACTCTATATACTTAAATCATATCTAAAATAAAATACCCACAGAAACAAGAATTGCTGTTATACAAACACTTGCACTCAGTATCATTAATTACTGTCTAAACATCTTGGGCTCCACAAAAAAAAATATATATATATAAATACAAAAGACCCAAAAACTATAGAACTTCGCGGCAAGAGTAGCACTAGGAAATGTAAATAAATATGACCACATCACACCACATTCAATTTCAACGACAGAATACCACTTGAATTACGATCAAAGATTGTGTGCAAATATACATGTGATAGCTCTAAGGTATTGTACAATGGTAAAACCACCAAGTCTCTCAAAACACGCATCTCACAGTATCTGTGTATCCGATTGAACTGACATCCACATGGCCAAACCACCCTTTCGGCAATCAAGAATCACGCATGTGACATAGATCACACCATACATCTCGAAATTTTCTCTGTCTTAGTAAGCATTCCATACCAGCAGCAGCTCTTCATCATGGAAAGCATACATCCACCTATAAACCAACAATCAGTAACACGAAAGATCTGCTTCACTCTTTAGCTTTTGAATCCATAGCCCATTGACCGCATGTAGTGCCAATTTGGTTGTCTTTTTATTTTCACTGTATTTCTTTCCGTTTTTTATGAATTTTTCATTTTAACAGTATTCTTCTGTTCCTTTCTACTATTTATTTATTTATTTATTCTTTTTTTTTAAGTGAGGTGTGTACCTCTTCCAAAATTATTCTGCCTTTTCTTATTACCATTGCCTATTTATTTTTTTTTTTGTCA
>NC_051392.1:31681557-31684057 GCF_015228065.2 Penaeus monodon
TTTTAAAAAACATATGATGGCAGCGCGGGACTAGGCTACGACTAAATAGTACCTTTTGCCCCTAGCCATATTTGACCCGTTTTGACTTGACCGGGCCCTTGAAAAAAGCCGCCCGTCTAACCAGAAAAAGGACCAAAGAGGTGTTTTGCTAGCGCAGGGCGCAGGGGGCACATCGCCAACCTCCGGGGGACTCCTGTCTCCTGGAAATAGGGATGCCACGCACGGCAAACAACGTGGGAGATTTCTCCCGGGCCCAAATGAATGAACCGGGGGGGTCACCTCCCCCTCATGGGCCCTTGGTGAAACCCAGGAAGCCTTTTTTGTCCATCCCTCAGGTGACCCCTCATAGGGTAGCCCTCGGGCCGGCTACCAATCTTTGGGACCCCAAGCCCCCCCGGGAAAGGCGGCTTCCATTAGGGGGTTGGAGGGGGAGAGGAGTCTCACCCTGGGGTGAGGGGGGCTGTTTTGGCTCTTTCAGCTTCCTCCCTTTCGGGACTGCGACAGCGGGGTCAGGCACCGTGACTGCCTTCTCCCCCTCCTCAATGGACCCCCCCCAAACTTTTTGCTACGCAGGGTAAGAAGGGGTTAATTTTCTTTTTCAAAGAGGAGTTATGTCTCTTGGGGAGGTTTTTGCAGTGTTCTTTGAACCGTATTCTGGTGGTTCCTTTTTGCATTTAGAAATGATTGGAAAACCCCTTTTTTTTGGAGATATCTGGTGTCGGCTGGGAGGGGCTTCCTTCCTCCGGGAGGTCGGTAAGTTTTTTTTATTTTGTTCAGTCCAGTCAGGGGTCCCTGGGGGGCAAGAACGAGTCTGGTCGTTTTTTAGCAATTTTGGGCCCCTGGGGTCCCCTCTTTCCTGGCAGAGCAAGCCGGCCGGGCTTGCCCGGGGCAAGTTGGGACTTTGGCTCTTGTGTCCCTTTTGGGCCTTCCTTTGTGTCCCTTCGGGAAACCCTAGGTTTGGGCCCTTTGCTACAGCACCACAATTTGGCTTGGTTTGCAGCTACCCTGGTGGTGACCGTATCTTGGCCTTAAAGCCCCGAAGGGGCTCGGCACATAATTTTTGGGTGAATTTCCCCCATTTACCCCGATAAAGGGAGTGTTTGGGGCTCCTTTCACCAAGACTTCCCGGGTTAAGGCTCTTCCCTTTCGATTTTGGGGGAAGTCTCCACGACCTGTGGGTGGGGATGAAATCAAATCTATACAACAAATGAAAACCCCCAAGTAAACCATCTGACCCCCCTGTCGTGGGGATTCTGGCGAGAGACACTTTCCGCCACGTTAAGCTCAATTTTTTCCCTGCAAAAACCCGGGTCAGCTTGGTCTTTGGGGCATAATAACCAGGGCCCTGGTTTGGCAACCCGGATTGAAACCGGATTTTCGCTGAATTCCAGTGCTCTTACCAGTTGGGGCACCTCAGAATTGACTTGAGGGGTCTCTCCTAAATAGGATACAAATCTTCCAAGAAAAGGTATTTCGGAACTGTCAGCTTGTGGAAGATCCTTTTGGTTAACAATAAGTACAACACAAAAACACACACACAAAAACACAACACCGCAAACACACATGAAATCACAATTCTTATAAATCATTTTTGAGAGAGTTTCATTCTTTTTTGTGTACACATACGGGCTTGTGTTTAGCCCACACCCACACATATTAAAAAGTAGTAATTCCCCCCCTACACTAATTCCCATGGACACATTCCCGTTAAAAGTTTGTGCCCACACCACCTTTATTACCTGAGTGACAGTTGATAATTTTTCGGGATTATATACCAGTTTATTTCAAAATATATATAATATATAAAACAAACACAGATATAAAATAACAATTGCAAAAAAAACTATATACATAACAATACAATTACACACAAAAAAAAACACACCACACCCACACATACACACACCACACACACACACACACCAACACAAAACACATATATTATAAATATATTATATATTATTATTTTAATACTATATAATATTATATATTTTATTATAATAATATATAATATATATATTAATATATATATATAATATATGTTGTAATACCACCGCACACACACACACGCGCGCGCGCCACACACACCAAAAAAATTTCATATTTAATTTTGAAATTGCATGAATTATGTTTCTATCTATCAGTCAAACTATCTACACCACAAACACACCACACGCGCTTATATATATATAATTATATATATTATAAATTTTATATATATAAAATATAATATATAAAATATAAAAAAAAAAAATTTAAAATTGTTTTTGTGTTGTTGTGTGTGGTGGCCCCCCGCACAACACACAACACCCAAACATATTTTTATATGAAAACACCTGTATACTGTCTATTATCAGTCAAACTATCTACACACACCCCCACAACACACAAACCCCCAACACACAACACACCCACACACACACACAACACACCAATACCACACCACCAAACACACAAAACATATTATATTGGGGTGTGGTCTGTGATCCAGAACTCCGTT
>NC_051392.1:31689057-31697970 GCF_015228065.2 Penaeus monodon
GCCTGTTAGGGGAACCCGTTCAGTCAATCCATGCTTGTGGCGAGAACATTGAAGTTACAGAGAGTTTTACATACCTTGGTAGCTTAGTCCATATCTCTGGGCTGTCAGACCAAGAAGTCAATAGACGGATTGGTTTGGCAACAGGAACCATGAACTCGATCAACAAGAGCATTTGGAGATGTCGGTACCTATGCAGAACGTTGTGTACCCTTTACATCCATGTAGTTATATCTGTTGGCCTTCTTAACGACCTCGAATGGTCCTTGCCACTGCAGAAGGAGTTTATTATGACTAATGGGAAGTAGGAGTAACACTTTATCTCCGACATTCACCTCCCTCTCGCGCGCACGCTTGTCATAATGGTATTGGTAACTATCTCCAGCTTTTTCCAAGTCCTCCTGAGCTAAGTTACACATCTCTTGCAACCTTTCCCTTAGATTAATCACGTACTCGTATGTGGTCCGCCTGTTCCCCTCAATTGCCTATCGATTGCCCTCCCACAGTTCGCGTAACAAGGTGAGTGGCCCGCGCACTGAATTACCGTAGACAAGTTCAGATGGTGAAAACTTCGCGCTTGCTTGTGGAACTTCGCGATATGAAAATAGAAGCGGATCTATAAATCTTGGCCACATTTTCGGTTGCTCTTGGCATATACTTTTCAAGATCTTTTTTAAAACACCATTGAACCTTTCAACCAGACCATTACTCATCGCATGGAACGGTGTGGTTGTTAGACTCCTTATAGATAGCAAACGATTCCTTCCTCATATCTGATGTAAACTAGCTACCCCTGTCTGATATTACTTCTTTCGGGGTACCAACGCGAGTAAAGACCAAAAGTAAAGCTTCTGCAACTGTGCACGTATCAATATTTTTTAAAGTGATTGCTTCCGGGTAACAAGTCGCCTAATCAATAATCGTAAGAATATACCGCGATCCATCATTCGCCTGAGGCTCTATTGGACCTACTATATCCACGGCAACTCATTGAAAAGGCTCCTGAATAAGCAGCACTCTCCCTATCTTGACCCCCCTAACGGAAGCGGCCTTGCCGCGGTGGGGGGGCTTGAGGTCCCAATGATCTGGTGAGCCGGACCAGAGGGCTACCCATACTGGAGTGGTCACTAGTGAGGGATGAGACAAAATGGCTTCCTGGTGCACCAAGGCCTATGAGAGGGGATGGTGCACTCACCCCTGGTTCATTCCATCTTGGACTAGGAGAACTCTCCCACGTGTGTTTGCCGTCAAGTCAATTGGCTGGTCAAATATGGCTAGGGTCAAGCAGGCACTATTCCAGGCGGTAGTGCATGGGTTTCCTGCGACTGCCATTGAAAATGGGGGGCTCCCTATTTTTTCCTTTTTTCCCCCTCTGGCTTTTTGGGAAGTTTTTGGAGCCCCAAAACAAAGGCTTCCCCTGGGTTGGACCCAGGGTGGGTGGGGGGGGGGGCGGGGGAAATTTAAGAATTCTTTTTGTATGAGTAAAAAATTTTCACAGAAATCTAGTTTCCTCCCTATGACCTACGCAATCCCCCCCCCTTCCCTTGGAACATCACACATTGTCACTCGGGAAAAACCCTTTCCCAGTTTCCCCAAAAGGGCAAGAAGGGGAATGAAAGGGTTTCCCCGGGTTTTCCCAAAAACCCGGGTTTAAAAAGGGGGAAAAAAGCCCCCCTAAATCCAAAAAGGAAATCTTAGCGGGGTAAATATGAAAGCTTTTTCATATTAAGTAACTAGTATGAAGACCATTGATGGTGTTAAAATCAGGGATTTTGATTTTTTTTGAATTTACATGGGAAAATAGTTAAAGGGTATGAAAACGTTTTTTCCCCGAAATTTCCCCCACAGCGAGGGTACCGAAAAGTTGGGGGTTTCGTCACCAGACGAAAAGGGGACCGCTCGTGCGATTGCGACTTTCCCGGGGGTTTCAATTTTCTTTGTTCTCCCAAAAAAATCCTCAACCCAGTGTAAGGGAAATTCTTTTCCCGAGCCCCTGTTTGAGGTATTCTGAGGAAAAAACTGTTAGGGGAACTAGAAAAATTTTTAATTTTAGTGGCAGTAAAAGGGGTTTTAAGAAAAAAAAGGTTGAGGGTTTTGGGAAAACAGCGAAAAACCACTCTTTTTTTAAAATTTTAACACGTTGGTCCTTCCAAAATTTGGTTTTAAGGTAAAAAGGCCCACCTCAAGGTAAAGCCTTTTTATGGGGCCCAATCCTATGCGGGGGCTTCCCACTGCCAGGGTTAGGGGGCATGCAGCCAACTTCCTTGCTTTTTTTAAAAAAAAATGGGCAACCATTGTGAAAAAGTGGGGTAAACAGGTCATAAAGGGTTACAAGTGTCCGGGTCCAATATGCGGTTACCACTGCAAAGAAGGTAATGAAGCTTCTTAAAAGTAAGGAAAAAGGGTAAAAATTTTTGAAAAGGAAGTTTTGGGTAATAAAGGAGAAAGGGGTAAAGAAAATTTTTCCCAGGGGGCAAACGTTTGCCCGTTTTGCGTTTGCAAACCCAGGTAGGCCCTTTGGGCTTCGGTTGTGGGCCCTTTCCTTCAAAAAAAACATAAACCCCCTTTGGGCCCTCTAATTCTTTTTACAACACAGGAATCGCCATTTCCCTTTAAAACCTTAGCCCCAAATTGCGGGACCCCGGCCTCTGGTGAGTTTTCCCAAACCAGAAAATTTAGTAGGAGTGGGGGGGTCTATTGAGGAGACCCCTCCCCCCAAAAATTAAGGTTTTTTGGGACCATAGCAAGGCCAAGGGGGCCTTAATGGTGACAGCTCCAGCTGGCCACCAAAATCCACGGGGGCCTCTTTTTCCTGGGCAGAAGGGCCCCCGGGAAAAAAAGGTTTGGGGCACCCCCTTTTTCCCGGGGCAAGGGAATTCTAAAAACCTGCCCCAAAAACTCCGCAGCTAAAACCCTTCCATAGGGGCCTCCGTTTGGTTAAAACAGAATGCCCCTGAAGAAAAAGGCTCAGGGTCCATTCTTTACCCGGGAAAAAGAAATCCTGAACCTGCCCAAGGGAAAAATGTGGAAACTAGTTCCCAAGGTAAACTACCATTAAAAAGGTACCCCCCAGGATCATGGAAAGGGACAGCCTAAAGGGTTGTGGGGAAAAACCTTTGACCACGGGGTTTCTCCCAAAACACCTTATGAAGAAATAATTAAAAAAATGGAAAACCCCAAAATCCAAGGGAACGGGTCAGGGAAATTTCATGCAAAAGGGGGAAAAACTGAAAATTTCTGATAGCTTATGAAAAATCCAGTTAGTGTAGGGGCCTAAAAGGAATTTTATGCCCAGGGAAAAATTGTACCATTTCCCTGAGAGGATTCCAAGTTCAACCCCCGGGGGCCCTTTTGACAATGGACCTCATAAAGGGTAGCAGAAATTTGGTGCGTCAAGTATTCCCTTCCGGGGGCCATCCACCTGCGGGACAACACTGCAGGTAAAAGGCGTGGGGAATAGGTTTGGGGAACACGATCTTCCCACTGTTCCCCTTTCCCTTTCCCTTTCCCTTTCCACAAATCTGAACATTAATGATTTGGAAGATCTAATTGGGCAGGGTTTCCCCTCCATTTCTACTCTTGGGGAGATTTTAATGGTCGGCATCACCTCTGGGGAAACCCTTTGGGGTCCTTGCTCTTTAAAAGTAGATGGGGAGTTTTACGAACAGTGTACTCCCACACATTTCCCCAAAATTTAAAAATAGGACATTCTCCAATATAGACTTATCAGTAGGCTTTACCTGATTCACATTAAACTTCACTTTGGGAGGTCATGGAAACTTACATGGAACGGGCCACTTTCAACGGCCCGTATTGGGAAGATCGGGGAATGATTTCCAAGTGATTCAAACATGCTGTTAACCGCTTTCACATCATGAAATTTACCTTGTAGCAGAAGCGTCCATTCCCCAAAAGTAGGGAGTAAAATTACCGTCGACCCTACAGTACCATGGTTTGGGCGATGAAAAGCCAATTAGCTGGCAAGCAAAAAAACTGCATTAAGGGAAATGAAACGACGCCCCGGGGATTGTAACCTTGATTCAATTACAAAAAGGGCCCGGGGGCCCAAAGGGCCCGGCCCTGTGCTTAAAAGGGGGGTAGGGTGGGGTCGTGGAGACAGTTTTTCTCCCCCGATTTTCCTGGGACCCCCTTAGTAAGATTGCTGGAAAAGCACCCCCATGTCACAAAACCCGCTCCCGAAGAAGATGGCATAATCACACAAAACAAAAAAATGGTTTCCCAAAAGGGGGGCTAGCTAAAACCATGGGCAGAGATCTCCCCTGGAGCATCTTACCTGCCTGATTTTCCACTCTTCGTGGGAAAGGAACAACACCCGTGTCGTTTTTTCAAGGGGGCCCGGGAGCAGAACTTTCCTACCCCTTTTCCATTTTTGTTTCAAGGAGATGGATCGGGTTTCGTGCTCTGCCGTAAGCTTTCCCAAAAGGAAGTGACGATATTCCCTCCAAAAGATATCTCCCTTACCCGAGAGCTCCCAGGGAATGTTTCCCTTTTGACCTATTCAATAGGATTTGGGAGGGGGACCGGGGGAGAGAAGCTTTAAAACACCTGTTCCCAAACCTGGGAAAAAATACTTCCAAAACCAGGGAAATTTCGACCCAAATTTCCCCCAAACCCCTAAGCTGGGAGAAAATGGTAAACTTCAGGTTAAACCTGTAGAAAAAGAAAAAGTGTTGACCCCCTTTTTCAAAAGGCTTTAAAGATTGAGATCGCCAAAAGATTTTTTTCTTTTTGAGGATGGAAACTGTATACAGAATTCCTTCGCACAGCGGTTTTAAATGATAGATAGACTTTAAAAAGGGTTACGATAATACCCTTTGGGAAACATGGCATCTCATGAAAACTGTATGGGCATTGGTTTTAAAAGGAGGGATTACCTAAACCTTTTTATAAAAGCTTCCTTGGGTGACAAAGGGAAATTTAGGTCGGGGGGGGAAACCCGTTTTCTAACTTGGAAGATCAGCGGGAAAAGGTCCCACAAAAAGGGGGTTTTTCTTAAGTGTGACCCTGTTTTCCATTGTAATAAAAGGACACCCTAAAGGGGTTGGGTTTCCCAAATGGGTGTTATGTAATCTGTAAAGTTTGGGTGACTTTAAAGTACTGCTCGGAGGAAGCTTACTGGGAATAAATCAAAATTTTTACAGTGGGGGGAAATTTTCATGGGTTCAAATTTTCTCCAAGCAAGAACCCCTGGTATAAAATTTCCACAAACGAGGGGGGTTTTCCCTCCTTTCCCCCTTTTTGCGGGAAACCCACTGCAATTTTTCCCAAAAGTGAAGTAAATTGGGTCTAAAATTTTTTTACTCAAGACTTACATGGGGCCTCACATCAAACAGTTTAAAAGTGAAAGGGTAACAAAAGCACTTGTATTTTTTTCGGGTTTTTTCACATTTTTTCTTGGGTGCAGACCGCACAAAAAGCTTCTTTCGGGGTTTAACCCCAGCACTTTTTTTCGTAGTAAGCTTGGGCTATGGATGTGAAGCTTATTCCCCTCCCCAACTCCCACTGTTTTCCGGATGTTGAACTTCCGGGGCTAAAAGAAAACTCTCGAATCTGTATGGGGGGTTTCATGGTTTTTCACCTGTGGAGTCCCTGTATGGGGGAGGGGTTTGGGAAAACCCTTTTCTTTTTTTACACCGGGGGCTTACATGAGATTACAAAAGGGTTCCGGGAAACTCCAACTCCAGATTGGGTTTTTAAAAACCCTGAGGATAAATTATCCTTTTGGTAGGAGAATGAGAAATCTTGTGGAAGAGTTTTTTAAATTTTTAAATCTCTCTAAAAGGGTTTTGGCGTTGGAATTCCCCAATTCCCCCTTGGACTAATCAAGTCGAGCTGGGGGTTTTTCGGAAATTGGGGAAAAGGGGGGGATTTTTGAAGCAGAAAATCAAGAGTTTTTTTTTTTTTTTTTTTAAAACACATTTTCTAAGTACCAAGGACAGATGCAATATTACAGAGGGTTTGAAATCTTAAAAAAGGTGTGGGGCTTTGCAGGGAGTGAGGGGAGAAAAGGGAAGACTTTCATTTGGGGATCTTTTCTAGCAGCCTCGATCTTCACTGCGAGTTACATGGGCCCTCCCTTTCAAACGTTAAAAAATGATAGAGATCTTATGAAACATTCATTGGGGATATATTGTGACTTTTTGTGTGTTTTTCAAGGGGGAAAAAGAGCTTAAAAAATCCCTCACATCCAGTGTGAGGGAGATTCGATTGGCTTGCATTGATGTCAAAAACGTAAAAAAAATAAAATCTGTGTTGGGGGCCAGGGCCCCCGTTTGGGGTCATTGGGAAGGACGAGCTGATTTAGGAAAGGGAAAGGGAGCTGCTGCTCAGCCATGTGATTCTTTTTTTTCCCCCTCCCAACCAACACCAACCTGAAAACCCAGCAATTTAAAGTTGTTCGGGGGTAAATGGAAGGAACCCAAAGAGGCATACCTGGGAGAAATAAACTGTGAAATTAGAGATGACCCCTTTGGGAGTTGGGGGACTAGCATCTTTTTTCCAACCAAAAAATGGAAGTTACATTTAAAACAAAACTAAGAATCAGGGACCAAGGGCTGAATCATGGCCATGAATTTGGGTTTTAAAAAATCAAGCCCTAGTTAGGAAAAGATAAAGCCCTTTAACGATCGAACATGTAGTGGAAAGATGTGGCAAAAATTCTCAGGGCCCCAAAAACGTATGACTTGTCTCCCCCATATAAAACTGAAAAAGTATTGGGGGGGGATTGTGACATAGAGGGTCTTATTAGTTTTTCCCTAGGGGGAATAATATTTTTAATAAAATTTTAAATTTGGGATAAAGTTTATGCAATAAATTTTTTAAAAGTATAAAAATTTATACTTTTTATTTTTAATTTTTTTATTGTTAAATTTTTAAGATATCTATTTATTTGAAATTTTTTAAAATTCCAAACATTTTTTAATTTTTTCTATTTTTAAAAAAAGGGTATTCGCCCCCTAAAAAAGACCTTTGGGTGTTTCAAAAGGGGGCCCCGATTTAAATTTTTAAAAAAAATTAAATCAAATCCCCACTTTACTCTGCGGGGGGACGTCCCCTTTTTCGACCCGGTGCATTTGACCCTACGTCACGGACTTGCAATACCCTGCTTTTCCTCTACGGGACAATTTCCAAGGGCCCGAAAAAAGGGTTTGGGGGTTTGGTTTTTTTTACCCGAGATGCCCTCCATTTTTTTTGAACGTGGGCCCGGGCCCAATTCCCCCCTGCGAAACGACTCAGGCCCGCAGCGCCTTTGAACGCGCCGGTTTTAACCCATTTTCGGCCCCGTCAGTACGGGAAAATGTGCGACCCCAACCCTCGGGCTTTCTAATACTTTTTAAGACTGGGATGTCACGAATTTTTTTCAAGAGGGTTTTAAACTTCCATTTGGTTTTACCTATGTCTTTGTTTTAAAGATTTTTTTAAAAAATCTTTTATTTAAAGTTTTGACTGACCTCGAACACACTTTTCTTCCTCTTTCTTCTGCAATCTTGTCACTACACTCACCTGCACACTCATTCCTCCATCAGTCGATCCTTCATCGCCCCGATCACCAACTCATATATAGGATCTGGCACACAAGCAGCTAATGAATTACCGGTAAAGAACGGAATATCAACATAGATAAAAGGCATACTGGATACTGAAACACCATATTATTGGCCATCCTTATGTCAACCATTCTACCCTTTGAACTTACTTCTAGACACCAAACTATCTTTCACTAGCACTGTCGTACATCCAGGATCACGAAACACGTCAACACCCACACCTTCCACTTTACCTCTTGCAATCATCAACTTATCACCAAGATTAGCCATTCCGCATTTTCAACATTCGATTTGATCATCTTACAAACTTTGTACTTTGCTCCTCCAAAACCTGTTTATAGCAATCATTGGCAAGGTGATTCGTTCACACACGACACAAGCACAGCTCCACCTTTCATTCTTTCCTCGCCCCCATTCCACTTCCTGACGCAGAAGCTGGCTACTTGCACTCTCATTCCCATGACCTGTCGCATTTCTCTCAAGACCCTCTCTATCTTCCTACCATAATTTACATGCGCTTCCATATACAATTCTGCATATTTTATCATCTCATTAAATGTTTTAAAATCATGCTCCTTTATGAACAGCACCTTGCTTTTATCACACGCAAGAATAGTTCAGTGAGCATAAGATCAAATACATCAACATAGGTTTGTTCACAGCCTGCATGTTCGACCCATCTTATTATATTGTTCCTTAGTCTGTTGGCAAACTGCGAAGCGGTTTCATTTTTGTGGAATTTCGAATTACGGAATCTTAGCCTATAGCCGTCGGCCGTGCATTGGAAACACCTGAGCAGCGCTTATTTCACTCGCTCGAAGTTGCGCGCTTCCACTTGCGAGAGATGCTGGTACGTCTCGAGCGCTTTCCCTTGCAACAAGGAGGCTAAGCTGACCGCCCAAACGTCCCATCCGGCGCTTGTTGCTAGTCTCTCGAACCGGAGTATATACGCGTCTATATATTGTCATTAGCCTCGTTGAACACAGGCAGTTTTGGAAGTGCTGGTTTAAAAACATCAGCTTTTACTTCATACTTCTCACTCTCGTCACTTTGCACTCGTAATCTTAATCTTTCTAGTTCAAGTTCTTTCATTCTAGTTTCCATTTCCAATTCCACTTTTCTGGCTTCTCTCTCCTTTGCTCTTTCTTCGCGCTCTAATTCGAACCTTTCACACTCTGTGCTTTTCTCTTACGAATTCTTACAAGTTTTCTCCCGCTAACCCTAGTTCTTTTCCGAACTTCATCAATTCACTTAGCGAAGTCATGATAATAAACTTTAACTATGAACCCAATACTTCATCAACCAAACGAATATATATATTAGAACCCCACTTCCCCTTTTTTCAGGC
>NC_051392.1:31698070-31707406 GCF_015228065.2 Penaeus monodon
AACCCTCCCGGGGGCCCTCACCAAAATCTTTGGGGACCTCAAGCCCCCCCACCGCGGCAAGCCGCTTCCGTTAGGGGGGTAAAGATAGGGAGAGTGCTGCTTATTCAGGAGCCTTTTCAAGAGTTGCCGTGGATATAGTAGGTCCAATAAGCCTCAGGCGAATGATGGACCCGCGGTATATTCTTACGATTATTGATTAGGCCCGACTTGTTACCCGGAAGCAATCACTTTAAAAAAATTGATAACGTGCACAGTTGCAGAAGCTTTACTTTTGGTCTTTACTCGCGGTGGTACCCCGAAAGAAGTAATATAGACGGGGTACTAGTTTTACATCAGATATGAGGAAGGAAATCGTTTGCTATCTATAGGAGTCTAACAACCACACCGTTCCATGCGATGAGTAATGGTCTGGTTGAAAGGTTCAATGGTGTTTTAAAAAAGATCTTGAAAAGATATGCCAAGAGCAACCGAAAATGTGGCCAAGATTTATAGATCCGCTTCTATTTTCATATCGCGAAGTTCCACAAGCAAAGCGCGAAGTTTTCCCACCATCTGAACTTGTCTACGGTAATTCAGTGCGCGGGCCACTCACCTTGTTACGCGAACTTTTGGGAGGGCAATCGATAGGCAATTGAGGGGAACAGGCGGACCACATACGAGTACGTGATTAATCAAAGGGGAAAAGGTTGCAAGAGATGTGTACTTAGCTCAGGAGGACTTGGAAAAAGCGGGGAGATAGTTACCAAAAACCATTATGAAAAGGGCGTGCGCGCGAGAGGGAGGTGAATGTCGGAGATAAAGTGTTTACTCCACTTTCCCATTAGTCATAATAAACTCCTTTTTGCAGTGGCAAGGACCATTCGAGGTCTTTTTAAGAAGGGCCAACAGATATAACTCATGGATGTAAAGGGTACACAACGTTCTGCATAGGTACCGCCCCATCTCCAAATGCTCTTGTTGATCGAGTTCATGGTTCCTGTTGCCAAACCAATCCGTCTATTGACTTCTTGGTCTGACAGCCCAGAGATATGGACTAAGCTACCAAGGTAAAGTAAAAAATCTCTGTAAAATTCATGTTCTCGCCACAAGCATGGATTGACTGAACGGGTTCCCCTAACAGGCCCCCAAAGTCCTGAATCTTGGTCTTGGTCCAGGAGACTTCTAGGCCTAAGGGTTTCGCCTCATTGCTAAAAGCATCGAGAGCCGCCACTAGAGACTCCAAGGACTCAGATAGGATAGCACATCGTCCGGCAAAATCAAGGTCTAAGACTTGATATTACCTAGTGTTTGCTTCACACGACTTTGGCTAGTAGCTCTGCCCTTATCCAGTCCTTACAGGGTTGAAAAATGTTGGTGTAGGACCCCGCCTTGCCTCCCCCTGAATTAACAGGGAAGAAGTTCGACAGACCCCCAACCCCACTTTACAGCACTTTCAGTACCAGTATAAAGGCTTGCTATTAGGCCCCAAAAATTTGTGTCAGAATTCCCTGGAATGCTTTTTCCCCCAGGATCTCCCTGGCCATGGGGGGATGGGGAGTTTTCAAGTGGACCAGCAGGGGAGCCACAATCAGTCAGTGCTACAGAACTCGGCACTCCGGTAAACCTGCCCGTTCTGGTGATCCTCCATCGCATGCCAACAAGAGTGTGGTCATTCTCCTTGGCCACTGTACCCGTATCACTATACCATGTCCAGCGATGCGGGTTGGAGCACTGGTACCGGGAGCCAGAGACCCTCTTTTTTTTGGGACCTAGCAAGTCCCAGAGAAAGAGGCTTTTCTCACTGCTGGGATCAGCTCCCGAGCCATGGGGGCCGACAGACATCTCACAAACAGCTCGGTCACAGCCAGATCCCGCATTGAAGTCACCCAGAACAATGCAAATATCTCGTCGGGGGCAATTGTCTGCTACAGATGCTAATTTGGCTTTGAACGTCTCTTTCACATCAAGTTTACATACATCGGTAGGAGCGTATACAGCAATAAGAGATGTGAAGCCAAAAGCATGCTTCTGTCTCAATACCATAATATGCCCCCTCAACCGGTGTCACTTCAACTACCGCGGGGCTGAGTCGGCTGGAGATGGCTATGGATACACCCTGGAGGTGGTGACCATCGCTGCGGCCCAACCAGTAGTAGGGGTACCCACCCATACTGATCGTGCCACTACCAGGTCTTCTCAAACCCCCGGAGAGGGCAACCACCTCAACTCCCAGTTGCTTCAATTCCTGCAATAGTAGAAGTAACCACTCCATCCTGCTGCAAAAGGGAAACGGATGTTCCAAGCCTCAGGTGGTCACTCTGGGTGCATGCCACCTCTACGTCCCCGCTGACGCTGCCCCAAATAAAGGGATTCGGCGGACTGTGGGGCCACCCATCCACCTCGGGGTTCCTGAGGGCTTTGGCCCACAAGCTTCATGATGGTTGGCGCCTGCCGGGGTTGCAGGCGGGACGAGTAACTCTCATCCCAATCCTGCACCCCAGCATTTGCCCCCAACAGCCCGCCTTGCTTGCTGGGTGGGAGGGAAACAAAACCTCTCCCTCCAGCATACCTATTTAAATGATGCGTTTGGTCGGTGGTCTTTCCGGGGGGAGGGGGAAACTGGCAAGGCCCACCTCCCTCGAGCCGTCCCATTACCCCAGGGTGGCTAGGGGAAAGGAGTTGGTATGGAGCCAGAGTGTGTCCCACACGTCGGTGGGCCATAGCTCCAACCTCGGGAAAGCCTCCTGCTGCCTCGAGATCCCCCACAGTTTAAGCCTGGGCCCGCAAGATGCCCATTTTACCCATGGGTGGCCAAAGAGGGAGCACTGCCCGAAGTCTTGATGATGGAGAGGCTGTGGGCCTGGCGGGGAGACTTATGCAAAAGCTGCCCATTTATCGCACTGGGCTAGCCAGTGGTAGAAGGTGCAAGCGAGAAAGCATGCAAGCACTTAACACTATCAAAACTAAACCCCACCATCAGAATAGGATATCTATAAAAAAAGATAATAAGAAACTGACATAACATATCCTTACACGATAAAAGCCCGTAAAAAAAGAGATAAAACACAGATAAAAAAACATGGTAATGCAATAAAACGAGAAAAAAAAATGGGTAAAACTTTTTAAAACCATACAAGGCTCGCTGGAAATCGTCATTGAAAGATAAAAAAGTAAAAAATGAACTTGGCAATGACTGCAATTGAGTAATGGAATAGGCTTTACCAGGAATTGACATCTAAAACGTAACAATTTAAAAGTTTCTGAATACTGTTATTTCCTGGGGAAATTATAACTTGGGGCTTCTTCGGCAATGCCAATTCCACTCTTAACGTTACAGAACATAGCTCACAGCCAGGCGGGAGGGTGATGACGTCACTGCTTGTCCGAGATGCCCACTGGATAAAGGGACCCCTGCCCCGTCGTAATAAGTAATCTGGAAAACTGTTTTACATTCTCAAATTCACACAGACCACCATGGGGACAAAAGTAAACGAATCATCTAGAGTGCGAATAACAATTTTACAAAAAGTCTTAAAATCACTGACAAAAGAATATATATTATATATATATATATATATTTTATATATATATATATATATATATATAATAATTTTATTACGTGAATGTTGCATGTATATACACACACACACACACACACACACACAACACACACACACACACACACACACACACACATATATATTATTATATATAATATATATATATTATTATATATTATAATATATATTATATGAGGATATATGCGCACACACAGACACCCCACACACACACACCCCAACACAATATTTATAATATTATATATTTTATATATATATATATAATATTATATATATAAATATATATATATATATTGTATTATATATATTACATATATTATATAATATATTATATAATATATATTTTAATATATATATATATATATATATATATATATATATAGTGTGTGGGGTGGTATGTGTATGTGTATGTGTTTGTGTGTGTGTTTGGGGGTGTGTATATATAAAATATATATTATATATATTATATATATATATATATATATACATATTTAATCAAACCCTTTGAAGAGAGAAATGAATCCCAATAATTTGGCTACCTGGGCAAGCAATTGACTACCTTCTATCAGCCCCTAAGGCTGACACGCACTCCCCTCGGAGTTAAACACACCTACCAAAACGGAAACCTTGTAAATTAGGTTATTCTTCCTTTTCTTAAAACATACACACTTTCCTTTTGATCTCGTTACACTCTTCTAGATGTCCTTCTCCTTTCGATACATGTATTGTTCATAGACGTACTAACTAGGTGGTGGCAGCGACTAATGACCTATTTAGGGTAATTAAGAGTAAGAGTAATTAAACTCAATCACTACATATGCACGTGTGTGTGTGTGTGTGTGTGTGTGTTTGTGTTGTGTGTGTGTGTGTGTGTGTGTGTGTGTGTGTGCGTGGTGCGTGCGCGTGTGTGCTTGCCGTACGTGTGTGTGCGTGCGTGCCTGTGTGCGCATTATTGTGTGTGGAAAAACGAAACAATAGTACAATGGCTATGTAGAAACCAATACTTTTTTATCTTCAACGTCAACGGTAAAAATTATTTTTTCCCGTTGTATTTTTTACACTTCAAATATGAGGTTCGTGGCTTCCGAGATCTCCCCCATTGGTACAGTGACGGTGATTCCCCATGCTCATCATTAAAGCAATTCCAGTTCATAAAGGAAACGGGAGATCAAAAATGGACAAACTATTTTATAAAAAGATTTACGTGGCATTACATTAAGTGCAAAATAAAGTTATGCTTTTTTTTCGGATGTGGATTATTTAACTGCTCTGCATTGGAAGTACATTAATATATAAAATATATTTTTCGTTAATTTCTCAATATGTTACTTGATTATTTTCAGTGCTAAACAGGGAATCCAGTGTAAAAATTGGCCCCATCTCTAATCAATTTGCGTTATTTCTCCAATGAACATTCATTCAACCAAAATGCACATGTTTTTTTATATCTGGTACTAATCTTGATACGTAAAATCGTGTTTTCTGCGCTTCCCATACTATTGTTTGTCCTGTAAATATTAACTTTCCCAGAGGTCCCGGAGAGAAATTCTTTCCCATGGGAAGAGCATTGTCAGCCTGTCCCCTTGGGAAACATTCGGAAAATATCCGTCTATAAAGATTTTATTGGAATAAATGCTGCCATTCATCTAAACATTTGGATTACTTTTTTCATATGATAATCTATAATGTTCATTCATAACTATTATTTACGTTTAATGTAAAAACCCCCGGGAAGGTATTTGTAAATATGAAGTCAAATGAAATTCATTCAACTACAGTTATTTACCGAGTGAAAAGTACCAAAGCCCTTTTTTTTTCAGATTTTATCTAGCATGTTTGTGTTTTTTTCTCCCCCAAAATCATTATATAAAACAATTGCATAATAGTATATGAATTCTTTCTACTTATAATTTTAACGATAAACAGCCTAATAGGCATTAATTAAAAATATAATCTCCAACGGACATTTTTTGAATAGTTGAATATGCTCTGCACAGGCATTACAGACGATGGGTAGAGCCATAACAATGACGTAAACGCTTGAACAGAACTGGCAGCAAACCTTAAGAGCCGAATGTCAAGACTTTTAGTTAACTTTCATAGTTGGGTTGGCGTGGGCCCAAGAGGCCCTTATATATAACCAGTGCCTTTTTGATTCATATACTGATAACGTTTAGCGAAAATAGAAGCTAGGCCCAAGAAACGTATGGGACTAGTGCAACCTTTGGTGATGCTTCAGCAAAAGTGAGGGTAGATTCCACTTGACACTGTTTATTGTCAGAGGTCGTGAGCTGTCATGGATTCGTGACGTCACAAAAAAACTAACTATTTTTCAAAATAATAAACAATAAAATATAATATACGCGATTAAAACATTAGACAATAAAATACACATATAAAAACTAAACTAACACACCATAAGAATATAAAATAAGAAAAATACGTATATCAGGACAAGGAAGACTTAAGTAATAAATAAAAATACAAGACAGTTATATAAAACGATAAAATAAGTATCAAACTTCATAAAAGAAGCGTTGAAAAAAAAATGTAAAAACATGACAAAGCAGATAATGACGTGTCACGTCACTGACACCGCGAAACAAATTTACTCTATATTAAAATGAACCTAAGACTCGATGATAAAACAAGACACTTATAATACAAATTAAATGCATTAAACAGAAGCAGAACAGGTGAAAATAGGTAAATAAATAAAATATAAGTAATTAAGAAAAAAAAACGAGTACCGGGATAACTAAAGTAGTCCCGCGCAGGGGAGATAGTGGTGCCATAAAAATTAAGCGCGAGTGTAACTGGAGTGTCTCTGGATCACAGACCACACTCCAATATATATATGTGTTGTGTTTGTGTGTGTGTGTGTGTATGTGGGGGGTGTGTGTGGTGGTGTGTGTGTGTGTGTGTGTGTGTGTGTGTGTGTGTGTGGTGTGGTGTGTGTAGATAGATTGACTGATAGATAGACAGAAAATACATGTGTATTTCATAAAAAAATATGTATGTGTGTGTGTGTGTGTGGCGCGCCCGCCACACACACACACACACACACATACATTTATATAGATATTATATATAGTATATATATATTTATAATGTAATATATAAAATTATATATATATATATTATAAATTATATATATATATATATGCGCGTGTGTGTGTGGGTTTTTGTGTGTAGATAGATTGACTGATGATAGATAGACATTATCATGCGAATCATATATAAATAGTATATATGTGAGTGTGTGTTGCGCGCGCGCGGGTGTTGTGCGCGTGTTATTACTACATATATATATATATTTAATATATATATATATAATATTATATATATATATATAATATATTTATATATATATATATATGTATATATATAATATATTATAATATATTTAAAATTATATGTGTGTGTGTGTGGTGTGTGTGTGTGTTGTGGTGTGGTATGTGTGTGTGTGTGTGTGTGTGTGTGTTTGTGTGTAGATATGTATGTGTATATGTATATGTATGTATTTTTGCATATATGTTTTATATTTTATATCTGTGTTTGTTATATATATATATTTTAATTTTAAATTTTAATGAACTGGTATATAATGCCCCCGAAAAATTACAACTGTAAACAGGCTAATAAGGTGGTGTGGGACACGAAACTTTTTAACGTAATGTAGTCAAGGGGAAAAGTTATGTGTAGGGGTGAATTACTAGTTTTTTATATATGTTGTGTGGGGACAAAAACACAGCACAGTAATGTGTACACCAAAAATAGAATGAAAACTCTCTCAAATATGAATTTAGTAAGAATGTGGGGATTGCATGTGTGTTTGCGGTGTGTTGTGTGTATGTGTGTGTTTTTTATGTGGTTGTACTTATTGTTACCAAGTGATCTTCAACAAGCTGACAGTTCCGCAAATATCCTTGTACTTGGAAGATTAGTATCCTATTTCAGGAGAGACACCCTCAGAGTCAGATTCTGAGGGTGCCTACCAACTGGTAAGAGCACTGGAGATGCAGCGAAAAATCCGGTTGTCAATCCGGGTTGCCAGAAACCAGGCCATGGTTATTATGCCCAAAGACCAAGCTGACCTGGATTTATTGCAGGAAACCATTGAGCTTAACGATGGGCGGAAAGTGTCTCTCGCCACTGAATCCCGACGACAGGAGAGTCAAGATGGTGTTACTTGGCTTCTCACTTTCGTATGATATAGATTTGATTACATCACACCCACAGGTCGTGGAGACTTCCCAAATATCGAAAGGGAAGAGCCTTAACCAGGCAAGTCTTGGTGAAAGGAGCCCCAATCACTACCCTTTATCTGGGTAACTGGGGCACCTTCAGCCTAAGAACTTATGTGCCTGAGCCACTTCGGTGCTTTAAGTGCCAAAGATACGGTCACCACCAGGCTAGCTGCAAGGCCAAGCCAAATTGTGGTGCCTGTAGCAAGGCACACAACACCTAGGTGTGCCTGAAGGCACACAAGGAAGGCCAAAGGGACACAAGAGCCAAATGTCCCAACTGTGCCAAGGGGCATCACGCCTGGAGCCTGGCTTGCTCTGCCAGGAAAGAGGCGACCCTCAGGCGACAAGAGGTTGCTAAAAAGCGACCAGACTTCGTTCTTGCTCCCCCAGGCACCCATGACTGGGGACTGAACAAAATAAAAAAGACTTACCGACCTCCTAGGAGGAAGGAAGCCTCTCCACAGCCGACACCAGATATCTCCAATAAAAAGGAGTTTCCAATCATTTCTAAAATGCAGAAAAGGAACCACCAGAATACAGGTTCAAAGAACACTGCAAAAGCCTCCCCAAGAGACGATAATCTCCTCTTTGACAAAGAAGATATAACTCTCCTTCTGTAGTCACTGCAGTAGCAACAGCTTTGGGGAGGTCCATTGAGGAGGCGGAGAAGGCAGTCACGGTCGCCATGACCCAGACTGTCGCAGTCCTGAAAGGGAGGAAGCTGAACAGAGCCAAAGCAGCCCCACCCTCACCCCAGGATGAGACTCCTCTCCCACTCCAACCCCCCTAATGGAAGCCGCCTTGCCGCGGTGGGGGGCTTGAGGTCCCCCAATGATCTGGTGAGCCGGACCCGAGGGCTCCCATATGGAGGGGTCCACCAGTGAGGGATGAGACAAAATGGCTCCTGGTGCACCAAGGCCTATGAAGAGGGGATGGTGCACCCACCCCTGGTTCATCCATCTTGGACCAGGAGAACTCTCCCACGTTGGGTTTGCCCTGCTGGCATCCCGTTTTTACCAGGGAGACAGGAGTCCTGGAGGTTGAGGGGTGCTGCACGCTGCGCCCTGCACTAGCAACACCTCTTTGGTCCTTTATTCTGGTTAGACGGGGGGCTTGATCAAGGCCCGGTCAAGTCAATCGGCTGGTCAAATATGGCTAGGGTCAAGCAGGTACTATTTAGTCGGTAGCGCATAGGTCCCGCGGAAATGCCATCAGTACTGTAATAGTTGCTGCGTATATTTCCTCATTACCCCTGTGGCTGTTGGAGATTTTGAGCCCCAAAATATAGCTTCCCCTCGTGGACTCCATGGTGGGTGGGGGGTTGAGGAAATGAAGAATTTCAATTTGTATGAGTAACTACAAATTTACAAAGATCTAGCTCTTCCCCCGACGACCTACGCAATCCCCCGGGCCATTTAATCCCTATACTGGACCCCCTTCCCAACGTGGATTTGTTCAACTTTGGAAACCTTTCCACTTCCAAAGGGCTTAAGAATGGGACCTTAAGGTTCCAGGGTCCCAAACAGTGA
>NC_051392.1:31707506-31710006 GCF_015228065.2 Penaeus monodon
TTCCCCCCGGTGTCACTTCAACTACCGCGGGCTAAAGTCGGCTGGAGATGGCTATGGATACACCCTGGAGGTGGTGACCATCGCTGTGGCCCAACCAGTAGTAGGTGTACCCACCCATACTGATCGTGCCACTACCAGGTCTTCTCACCTCCGAGAGGGCAACCACCTAAAAACTCCCAGTTGCTTCAATTCCTGCAATAGTAGAAGTAACCACTCATCCTGCTGCAAGGAACGGATGTTCCAAGCCTCAGGTGGTCACTCTGGGTGCATCCCACCTCTACCGTCCCCGCTGACGCTGCCCCAAATAAAGGGATTCGGCGGACTGTGGGGCCACCCATCCACCTCTGGGGTTCCTGAGGGCTTTGGCCCACAAGCTTCATGATGGGTTGGCGCCCTGCCGGGGTGCAGCGGGACGAGTAACTCTCATCCCAATCCTGCACCCCAGAAATTTGCCCCACAGCCCGCCTTGCTTGCTGGGTGGGAGGGACAAAACCTCTCCCTCCAGCATACCTATTTAAATGATGCGTTGTCGGTGGGTCTTTCCGGGGGGAGGAGGACTGGCAAGGCCCACCTCCCCCCGAGCCGCCCCATTACCCCAGGGTGGCTAGGGGGCAGGAGTTGGTATGGAGCCAGAGTGTGTCCACCCATAGGTGGGCCATAGCTCCATACCTCTGGAGCCTCCTGCTGCTCCGAGATCCCCCATATTTTAGCCTGGGACCGCAAGATGCCCAGTTACCCATGGGGGGCCCACGAGGAGGCACTGCAGAAGTCTTGATGATGGAGGGGGCTGTGACCGGGCAGGGGAGACTTATGCAAAAGCTGCTCCATTTATCGCACTGGGCTAGCCAGTGGTAGAAGGTGCAAGCGAGAAGCATGCAAGCACTTAACACTATCAAAGTACCACACCATCAGAATAGGATATCTATAAAAAAAGATAATAAGATCTGACATAACATATCCTTACACGATAAAAGCAGTAAAAAATAGAGATAAAACACAGATAAAAAAAACATGGTAATGCAATAAAACAGAGAAAAATAATGGGTAAAATTTTTAAAACCATACAAGGCTCGCTGAAATCGTCATTGAAAGATAAAAAAAGTAAAATGAACTTGGCACTGACTGAAATTGAGTAATGGAATGGGGCTGACCAGAATTGACATCTAAAAACGTAAAAATGAAAAGTTACTGAATACTGTTATTCCTGGGAATTATAATTTGGGCTTCTTCGGCAATGCCAATTCCACTTTTAAAACTTTACAGAACATAGCTCACAGCCAGGTGGGAGGGTGATGACGTCACTGCTTGTCCGAGATGCCGACTGGATAATGGTACCACTGCCAGTCGTAATAAGTAATCTGGAAAACTGTTATACATTTTTCACTTCACACAGACCACCAGGGGACAACGTAAACGAATCATCTAGAGTGCGAATAAAAATTTTTACAAAAAAGTCTTAAAATCACTGACAAAAGAATTAAAATATATATAAAATATTTTATATATATATATAAAATTTTAAAATATATATTATATATTACAGTGAATGTATGCATGTATATACACACACACACACACACACACACACACACACACACACACCCCACACAAACACACATATATATATATATATATATATATATATATATATATATATATATATATATATAAAATATATATATATGTATATATATATACATTATATAATATATATATATATATATATAATATATATATATATATATATATATATATATATATATATATAGTGTGTGTGTGTGTATGTGTATGTGTATGTGTTTGTGTGTGTGTGGGTGTGTGTATATATATATATATATATATATATATATATATATATATTATATATAACATATTTTAATCAAACCCTTTGAAAGAGAGAAAATGATACCATAATTTGGTACCTGTGGCAAGCAATTGACTACCTTCTATCAGCCCCTAAGGCTGACACCCCACTCCCCTCGGAGTTAAACACACCTCCCAAGACGGAAACCCTTGTGAATTAGGTTATTTTTCCTTTTCTTCCACATACACACTTTCCTTTTGATCTCGTTACACTCTTCTAGATGTCTTCTCCCTTTCGATACATGTATTGTTCATAGACGTACTAACTAGGTTTGGGGGCAGCGACCCAATGACCTATTTTGGGTAATTAAGAGTAAGAGTAATTAACTCAATCACTACATATTTCCCCGGGGTGTGTGTGTGTGTGTGTGTGTTTGTGTGTGTGTGTGTGTGTGTGTGTTTTGTGTGTGTGTGCGTGCGTGCGTGCGCGTGTTTGCTTGCGTACGTGTGTGTGCGTGCGTGCCTGTGTGGCATTTATGTGTGTGTGATAAACGAAACAATAGTACAATGGCTATGTAGAAAACCAATACTTTTTATCTTCACGTCAACGGTAAGATTATTTTTTCCCGTGTAGTTTTACACTTCAAATATGAGGTTCGTGGCTTCCGAGATCTCCTCATTGGTACAGTGACGGTGA
>NC_051392.1:31715006-31724374 GCF_015228065.2 Penaeus monodon
CCCAGAATCAGTTATTTGGCATGGTACCACCTAAAGGAAACCCTATGTCCCCAAAACCCTATCGGTGCTTCCACCCCCGGGGTTATGGGATGGACCCAAAACTCTTGCCTTTTTAAAGGGGAAAAGGACAACCAAGAATATGTGTTAAGTGTGGTAAACAGGTCATCAAGGAGATGAAAACTGTCCAGGCCAATTGCTGCCCACTGCAAAGAAGCCATGAAGCTTCTTCAAAGCAGTGTAAAAGGTACAAATTTGGAAAAAAAGATTATAATAAGGAGAAAGGGAGAAATTATTTTCCAGAGGAAAAAGCGACGTGCCGGGGCTTTTTGCACACCAGGTAAATCCTTTGCTTCGGTTCTGGCCCATCCCCCTTCCCCCCCAACCCTTGCCTTCCAATGCTTTTAACCACACACTCTGCCACTTCTTTTAAACCTCAGTCCCCAATTGCTAAAAAACGCCTTGGCAAATTTCCACCGAAAGGGAGTAGGAGGAGGGGTCTTTTAAGAGACCCTCCCCCCAAAGTAAGGTTTTTGGACCTCGGGTGAGGCCCAGAGGCCTCATGGTGACACCCCCAGCTGCCACCATACCACAGGGGCCTCTGGCTAGGCAGAATGCCCCTGAACCAAAGGCTGGGTTTGTCCTTTGCCCAGGAAAAGGAACCGAGTCTTTTAAAAAGGGGACTATTTAAAGGTGGGGTTTTTGGGAGGCCGTGGGAAAGGGCTCCAGGGGTCTCAACAGTGACAGTCCAGCTGCCACCACATCCACGGGGGCCCTTTGCTGCTGGGGCAGAAGCCCCTGAAGCAAAGCCTCAGGCCGTTTTTGTCCAGGCAAAGAAACCCTGAGCCTGTCAAAAGGGAAAAGCCTGTGGAAATATTTCCCCGGGGTAAAAAACCCCCTAAAAAGCTTCCCAAGACCCGGGAAAAGGGACAGCCTAAAGGGTAGGGCAAACCTTGCCCAAAGGGGTGTCCCCAAAAACACCTTATGAAAAAATATTTTTAAAGAATGGATACATAATCCAATGGAACTGTCGGGGAATTATGAAAAAAGGGGAAGAACTGCAACTTTTCTGATAGTTTCAGTAACCCCCGTTTGTGTATGCCTAAAAGAGATTAGACCGGGGAAAATCATCCTTTTCCCCTGAGAGGTTTCCAAAATTCAAGCCCATTATGGGATTTTTGACAATGGCCCTCATGGAGGAGTGCAGTAATGGACGTCAAGATATTCCCTTCCGGCCATCCACCTGCGAAAAACACTGCAGGTAAAGGGCTTGGAATAGGCTTGACCGACCTTACACTGTTGCATCTATCTACCTTCCTCCACTAATTCAAACATAAATTTTTTGGAAGATCTACTTGGGCATTTTGCCACACCCCTTTCTACCTTGGGAGATTTCAATGGTGGGGCATCACCTCTGGGGAACACTTTGGCAACCCCTCGAGGAAGGGCCTTGGAGTCCTTGCTCCTAAGGTAGATGCAGTTTTTTGAACAGTGACACCCCCACACATTTCCAAATTCAAACTGGGACATTCTCCAAATAGACCTGTAAAAAAAATTTCTCACCTGATTCACAGATAATTTCTTTTGGCGGTTTGGGGAAGATTTTACATGGAAGCGACCATTTTCCCATACTTTTGGAGGAGGGAATGGTATTCCAGCCAATGGAGTGCAGAGATGGCGATTTTGAACATGCGGACTGGAATCTTTTTAGATCAACTGCGTATTGATGGATCTGTAAATGATTTCCAGTGTGTTCAAGATGCTTTTAAACACTTCACACCCGAATTCACCTTGCAGCAGAAGCATCCATTCCCAAAAGTAGCGGGCATTACCGCCCGACCTCCAGTCCCATGGGGGTCTGATGAATGCCAACAAGCTGTCAGAGCAAGAAAAGCTGCATTAAGGCAGTTAAAACGACCCCCCAGTGATGTAACCTTGATCCATTAAAAAAAACCCCGAGCCAAGGCCAGGGAGTGAAAAGGAGGCCAGACGGACGTCTGGAGACAGTATGTCCCCTTTGATTAACCGGGGACCCCCTTAGCAGGGGGTAGGGAAAGGGCGTAAGATCGCTGGAAAAAAGACATCACTGTCACCACCTGTTTTGAAGATTGATGGCTAATCATCACAGAAAAAAAGATGTTGCTAAGGGACTAGCAAATCCATGGCGAGTTTTCCCTCTGGAGCATTTACACTCCCCGATTCTCCCTCCGGCTAAAACGGAACAACACCCATTCTTTTCTTGTAGGACTGCAGCAAACTTCCATACAACTTCCCCATTTTTGAGCAAGGAGAGGGGACTCTGTTTTTTGCAGTCTCCCGGGAAGACTGCCCCGGAAAGGGGACGATATTCCATACCAAATGATATCTCATTTACCAGAGAGACCCCCAAAATTCTTTTTGGACCTTTCAAAAAGGATTTTTAGGGGGGGCACAGGCCATCCACGGAAAGAGGCTATAATCATTCCTGTCCCAAAACCCTGGAAAGGGATGTTTCCACACCGGGAAATTTTACAGCCCAATTTTCCCCCTCACCAGTGCATCTGCAAGCGATGGAGAAAATGGTAAACTTAGGTTGACATGGATCAAAAAAAAGGGAAAAAACGGCGACTCCAACAATATGGGTTTTAGAAGATTGGATCGACCAAAAATTTGCATTGTAAGGATGGAAACGCTATACAGAATTCCTTCGCCAGCGACGTCACTGATAGCAGTTTCTTTGACCTTAAAAAGGTTAGATACTATGGAAGCATGGCATATCAAGAATTGTATGACATTGGCTTAAGAGGACTTACCTACCTTCAAAAAAAAAAGCTTCCTTGTAACGGGGAAATTTAAGTTCGGGGGAAACATTTTCTCTAATCTGGAAGATCATGGAAGGGGTCCCACAAGGGAGTGTCTAAGTGTGACCCTTTTCCCTTTTGCATAAATGACATTGTAAAGGTGTTCCAAGTTCTGTCTCATGAAAACTGTAGTGGATGACTTTAACACGTACTGCTCAGGAGGAAGCTTCAGGAGGGGCAAGGACACATGCAGGCTGAATAAAATAGGTTGTACAGGGGAAACATATCAGGGGTTCAATTTTCCCCAAGCAAGACCATGGCTAACCCTTTTTTCCACAAACGGGGGAAAATTCCATCCTTCCCTCTATTTAGGAGAAAACCCCCCTGAAATTGCCCAAAGAGGTGATGAATTGGGTCTAATTTTTGATAAGGCTTACTGGGTGCCTCACATAAAACAGTTGAAAGTAAAGGCACAAAAGCACTTATATTTTGGGGTTTTCTTTCAATCTATTTTGGGGTGAAAGCCCGCACAACGCTACTAGGGTTTTACCGAGCGCTTTTTCGTAGTAAGCTTATTATGGATGTGAAGTATTCATCTCAACTCCCATTTTCTCCGGACATTGGACTCTTTTTTAAATGAAGCTCTCAGAATCTGTACTGGGGTTCAGGGCTCACCCCTGGAGTCCCGTATGCTGAGAGTGGAGAACCACCTCTTTCATTACACCGGAATACATGAACCGATTTTCTACACGAGGGAAAACAAAGGATTCCCCGGGTCTCCTACATCCGATTGGTTTTAACCCCCCTTTAAATAGCCCGATCCCAGGGAGGGGAATGAGGGAAACTTTTGGAAGATCTTAATTTGAGTTCCCCCAAAGGGTTTTGGCTGTTGGAATTCCCAATTTTCCCCCTTGGACTAATCAAATTGGTGGGTTTTTGTCGGAATTGGGGAAAAGGGGAGGATCCGAAACAGAAGTCCGGAGAAAAATTTTTCAGGGACATTTTAAATACGGGATCAGATGCAATTTTACAGATGGTTCGAAATCTGAAAATGGCGGGGTTTTGCAGCAGTGAGCAAAGGGAAAATTGCATCTGGGAGTCTTTCTCTGCAGCCTCGATCTCACTGCAGAGTTTCATGCCATCCTTTCGCGTTAAAAATGACTAGAGATTTACGAACCATTTTGTTTTGATATTTTGACTCTGTAGTGCCTTACAAGCAATCAAGAGCTTAAAAATATAAAACCATTAGTGAGGGAGGTTTTAAGTTGGCTGCACTGATGCAACACGTAAAAAGATAACTCTATGTTGGGGTGCCAGCGCATGTTGGTTTAGTGGGAATGAGCGAGCTGATCAGAAGGGAAAAAGGGAGCTGCGCTCAGCTTGTGATGCTCGTTTTCCTTCCCACACCCGACCCGAAAAACCCGCTCAGAATTGTCTTTGGATAAATGGAGGGAAAAAATGGAGGCATACCTCCAAAACAAACTGCGAGACATTAGAGATGACCTTGGCAGTTGGGCGACTAGCATCCATCCAACCCAAAAGGGGGAAATTGTATTTAAAAAGACTAAGAATCGGGGACACAAGATGACTCATGGGGCCCAAAGATGGCTAAAAATAAAAACACTTTTTGAAAGGGTGCCAAGAGCCATTAACGTCGCACATGTAGGGAAAGATGTCAACCCTTCTCAGACCAAAGACGTATGACTTGTCTCCCCCATTTTACACTGAAAAACGTTTGGGGGAAGATTGGACTAGAGGGTCTTATTAATTTCCTTAGGGAGACTAATATTTTTAATAAAATTAATTTTGCTAATGTTTAGCAAAAATTTTATGCACTTACACATAAATTTTTTTGCTTTGATTTTTAAATCTTTTATTATTATTTTTAAGTATTATTGAAGATTTTTAAAATTTTAAACATTTTAAATTTTAGTTAACAAGGATTTCCCCCTAAGACCTTAGTTTGACGCGGCAAAATTTTAAAAAAATTTAACAAAACAAAACCCCCTCCAACCCCGGCCACGCCCTCAAAGGCAGGCCGAACAGGCGAATCTGTGCAGCCAGTGCCAGAACAAGCTGACCTTATCAGGTAAAGTCCCCAAGATACACTACAAATCCAAAGTTTGAAAAAATAAAAACACAAAAGTGAGAAATTTCCAAACTCTCACTTCTCAGTGGACCCCCTGGTTTGGTGATAAGCAGCCCCAAAAAAAAAGATGAAGTCCCTCACCAGCAAAAATTCACAATGGAGTTTTCAAATTTTTGACACAACTGGGTCTGAAACCAATATAAAAAGGACGTCTCTGGAATTACCACCTGTAAAATCATTACACACAATTAAGCATATACACTAAACATCTATGGGTTCATACAAAGAATCCCCCTCCACACAATAGGAAATCAAAGAACATTTACTTTTCTGTGCTCCAGGAAAAATTTAAAAGATGGGGCGTTGCTTCTCAGGGTATCATGCGTCAGCTGCCAAGCATAGCTGGCAAAAGAGGTTTGACACCTGGTCAGAGCAAAAATCCCTTTTCTCGAAAAAACCCATACCCGCACTGTGGAGGGGGATGTTGAATCTCTTGGATTCACCTGTCGGGGGCCCCCTCAAGCTGTATAAATTTTACGCAAGCCAGCTTTTAGGAAATTAGGATCAGCCAGTTCTGGCTATACAGCACAAAAACCGGGGATCATAGGGGGAAAAACCCCAATACAGCCACCCCCATCCTGGCTCCCTGCAGGGCACCGGATGTAGCAGGGATCCAAGCCAGTGTGCTGAGACTTTTTTCCCAGATCGCTCATTAATAGCCAAGAGGCAACAAAGTCAAAGGAGGGGTCCAGACCCCCACCCTGGCCCCCTGCGGGTTGGTGGAGAGAATTAGATGGGGTCAATGAGACTGTCACAATGACTATTAAGCATGTTTCTACACTCATGGATGTGGCCCAGCCCAAAAAGCCCAAGCAAACCAAAATGGAAAAAAAGACAAGGCCAAATGGCAAGCCTTTTTAGAATCCTTGCCCGCTGTCTTAGAAGCAATGAAAACCCCCCCAGAGTGAAAACGGGAAGTGCTTGAAGCCGATTATCAGTGCCAAAATCAACAGCCTCACAGACATGCCCAAAACTCGGCCCTGGGCCGGAGTTATAAAGACCTGATACTTTAATAATGAGATTTAAAGGGAAATCCAAACCCCAGAGTGAACATGTGTAGAAAATATTTTGAAGGGAAAGAACCCCTGACAAACCCTTTCCCTACTAAGGGAACAGTCGGGATGCCCAAAGGAAACTGCCCAAGGGGGTGAGCTTTAACCACCGAACCACCTTTAAAAGCTGTGGCAACGGGTCAGGCAAGCTCTAGCCGCTCAGCCCCAGGGGCACACACACAACCCTCAATCAGAAGTAATCAGACTGGTGCATGAGTTTCTCAGCAAGAACAAGCAGCAACAGTCGCCAGCGACGGGGCAAACCAACAATGCCTACTACAGGCAGACTTGCTCATATCGAGAGAGGGCAGCCGAAACCCCTATCTCAGAGTTATCTTTTCTCTGAGGGAAAAATAAAACAAACCCACAAAAACAGTTCTGGCACAGCCCCAGGTTCTGAAAGGAAACCGTACCCCCTATTTCCCACCCAGGATGGCAAAATGAGCTTTAAATTTCCACAACTATCAAAAGTCCTGGGAAACTTCCACTCTACTCCAGACGGAAGAGGGGGTTTTCATATTCCCATCCTTAAAAAAAAAAAAGAAGCAGGAATACCGCCCCCCCTCTCTCCTCGCTGTCGGGCAAAACAGCCGAGAGAAAGGTACTAAACCGATCCAGTGGAAAAAAAGGACCCCCATAGAACACCTCCATGGGTTCACAGGAGGCAAGCACAAAACACAGCATAACCACACCTTAAGCACAATCAGCACTTACTTCTTGGTATTATTCCCAAACCCGGAGACGGCTTTTGAATTATGAAGTCCTCTGCTATCAGGAGACCCTGATCCAGAAGGGAACAAGGAAAGCTCCTGGGTTAGAAAGGGGACTATTTATAAACAGAAAGGTGAAAGTCAGATTCCAGTCACCTATCACAGCAAGGGCCACTAAAAAACTGGAACACCTTAGGTGGGATCCTCAGTCCAGCCCTTTTCAAAAACCCCTAAGTCCTGCAACCTCAAACCCACCCTCTCAGTGGGGTGCAAAATCATCTACTAGCAGACGACGTTTTTAATCTCTTCACTGGAACACACGCCAAGTAAAGCCCAGTGCTGTCGGACCCTTTTTTCTGGGAGTGGTAGGACAGGACTGAAGATTCTGCAGCCAAATCAAAGCATGGCTTGAGACTAAATGTTCAAGGCACAAGACTGAGAATCTAGGGATGAAATTAGAAAAGGGTCCGGTCTTCCAAATACCTTAGGGTTGATTTATCAAACCCTTCCTTTTAAAAAGAAGGTTTCCCTTTCTTTGGTTTATCAAACCCAAAATAAGACTGTCTGTCGAGAACAATTATCTGGGGAAAAACATAGGAGTGACAAAAGTACTAAGATCATTCTTTAATGCCATCCAACCCATTGTGGGGCTATGTTCTGTCCACTGATTGCCGAAAGATTAAGAGAAAAAATGGAGACATTCAAAAGAAGGGCCCCCAGGATTTTTCCGGTTTTTCCCCAAAGTGGAGAAGGCCCTCAACCCCTATGGGCAAACTTTCTCCCCCCGGAACACGAAAAGATCTCATGGCAGCCTTCCTTTCAAAAGGGCTCCAAAATCTTGGAACAACAGAGACAAAAAATACTCAAAAGCCCAGAACAAGACCAAACTGTTTTTCAACAACTCCGGCTGTCTCACACACCAGGGTGTTTATAGCATCAGCTCAAATAGCAACTACCCAAGGGTAGATTCCGCCCCCCCGACTCTTTGAAGCCCCCCCGTGGGGACAAACCTTTATCGGTTTCTGTTATGAAGCAAGGGAAAAAAAATTTTTAAAACCAGGGCCCAGTTAAAGGGGAACTGAGAGGGTCTTGCAGCCGTCCTCCCGGGAAATGGAAATACTTACGATCAAAGTATCAAGAGGCTTTGCAGCAATACATATTACAGACTTTCCGGGGAACCCTTTACTGTCACAACAAAGCTCACCCCAAAAAAACATCGCCTCCCGTTATGTCCTCACCCTAGCCAGAGGGGTTTTTCTCAGGGTAGAAGAATAATCAAAACTGGGGGGGCCAAGAGTAGTTTAAACTTGACCCATTTGATTTGTCGTTGCTTCTAGAAGTCACCGGTCAAGAACACCCCCAGCCCCGGGGCCCCCAGAGTGGCCACCCCCGTCAGCGCTTGCTCCCCGATCATCGATGTTGTTTATACTTGTTTGCACACTTTCCGACTATAAAGAGTCAAGCCGTACCAATCTATCACTGTACCCCCCCAGCCAAACGTAAAAAACCATCCATGCCTTTTACACACACCTTATGTCGGTCCCACAGCCTGCCGACCCCCTTTTTTTTGGGGGTGTCGGCGGGGGGGGTAGAGGTGGCGTGCCCCCGGAGGACCACCGGGCTTACCCTCAGGCATGCTTTCCAAGGTAGGCGCTTGGAACATTGGTCCCTCGGCACGATGAGCGGTTACCTTCTATCGCGGGAATTGAGGCGACTGGGAGTTGGGTGGCTCCCTCTCAGAGAAAACCTGGTAGCGGCCCTGATCAGTGTGGGTGGGTACACCTACTAAGGTCGGGTGACAATGGTCCCCTTTCCCGGGTGTAGCCATAGCCATCTCCCTCACTTCAGCCCCTTTGGGAGTTTAGGGAACCGGGTTTATGAGCGTATTATGGCACGAGACTGAAGCATGCTTTGGTTATGTCTTTATTGCTATGTAAGCCCCTACGATGTTTGTAAATTGAGTGAAAGAGGTGTTCTATGCCAAAAATTGCATCTGTGGCAGCAATTGCCCCGGCGAGTATTCGCTTGTTCTGGGCGACTTTAAAGCGGTACGGCTGTGACCGAGCGGCTAAATGTCCTAGGCCCCCATGGTACGGGAGCTGATCCCAGCATGGAATAGCCTCTTTCTCTGGGACTTTTTTCTAGGTCCCCAAAAATAAGGATCTCTGGCTCCCGGTACCAGGCCCAACCCCAAAACGCTGGACATGGACAGCGACAAGGTACAGTGGCCAAGGAGATCGACCACATTCTTGTTAGACGCAAAAGGGGGATCCCCCAAAATGGAGGGTTTACCAGTGCTGAGTTCGTGGCACCACCTAACTGGTCCATTCAAAACCCCACCCTCCAGTGGGCCCCCCAAAGGTTTTCACCTGGGCGACTAAGGGAGGAGGAGTGTGCCCCTGGGTTCACCATGGGACTCTGACGATTTACAGAAAATCAAAACCGACGGACCCAGTTGCTCTGTGGGACTCTTTTAAGCGCATAACACCGAAGCAGCTCAGGAGTCATTGGCGTATGCCCGAGGGCAAGGCAGAATTCCATTCCCCGGAGACATTAGAGGCCACTGAAGGTTCACAAGGCTCGGCCGAATGGGGAAAAACAAGTTTGCCGTTCCATGGTGCGTAGGGCTGGGGATGTGAGAAGGGACAAGGAAAAAATTTATCAGGAAACTTGCTGAGGG
>NC_051392.1:31724474-31739484 GCF_015228065.2 Penaeus monodon
CTAGAAAATATGTGACCTACGTAGGATCAGTGATATATAATCAGCTAATCGGAGATCTGTGACCTCGTATCTATACCTAAGCCACTATCAAGAGGCAAAGGGGCAGGTACCATATTTACCTACCAAGGCTGTTACATTCACTAGAATGTTATGGAAGGGCAGAATTACTACAGACTCCGCACCATTAAGTGTGCCAAACCATCATTGTCAACCCACATGCAATGCTTTGATGAGCGGGATCATGTGATGTGGCCGTGAGATGTGTGCGTTAGGTATTGCTGAGGGAAGCAATTTTATGATGAATAGAATGAGACCTAGAAGGTCTCGCAAAGACATGGAATGTGAAGGAGGTGGAGGAGAGACAGGGGACGGAGGTAGTTGCAGGGACGAGACAGGGGAGGTAATGAGAGGGGTAAGGGGAGGAGAGTGGTGTGTATGTGGTCGTGTATGATGAGTGATACAATCAAGTGATATATGTAGTTCTAATTACACCTAGATTAGATCCTGTTTATACTTTAACACAAACATTGGCTAGCGATACCTCAGACAAGAGCTGAAAGTCGTCTAACACCCATTCACTCACGAACTTCCAGTATCAATGAAAGAGTATGCAACCTTCCTTAAAATCTTAGCAGGTAAGAGAGGGGGCCCCATTCCTGTGTTCAGTATACCAGCACTAACAACACGAGACTGAGAAGACGACAAAACTACACCAGAGACCAGTGCACTTCCTCTCCTGCTTCGAAACCTACCATCTCTTCCTCTAAAAAAATTAAACACTCACTTACTATAAGCTCCTTCCCTGTTCATCCTCACGATGAATTTAAGGGTGATCGCCACCTGATCCGGGAACCACGTGCATTTATATACACGTGACCCTGCCTGTTACAGAACGGACAGAACTGCCGAGCAGACCACCCAGATAGATCTACGACACAAAGTATTCAAAGTACTGTGGTCCAGAAGATCATAGATATTGACGCGAGTGTGAAGTGGGGGTTTGCCCTCGCAGCGGTACGCAGGCAAGGGCGAGGTACATCTCTCCTACCTTCGACTGCACCAGTGGTTTCATGCCGCAGTTCATTCTGCCCTAAGCTGTTATATTTATTATTATTTCCCTTATTATTCCCTGGTCTAACTACATTTGCTACCACCTACACATTTCCACCCTTATCTGATATTTCATTCGCAAGGACTTCAAGGAAGCTTATCGAATGAAGCACTGTTGACTTTATCCCGAACTAATTTGGACGCAGCTGGGGAGATGGAGGATACTAACCATGGAAAATGTTCCAGAACCACTCTGAGTAACACATTTCTTAAAACACCGATGCGTCAAAGTCCAGGTAAGACTGCCCCATTGCATGAGCTTTACGCAAAACTTATTTAAGTAGATGAAGATCATCCTTTAAAATGAAGGAGTAAATGGTGATTGCTCTGTCTGTCTCGAAATACTGAGTGAAAATATTCCATACGACTTTTGGATCTCCAGCAAAAGATTAGAAATCTATTACTTCAGCCACGCTCAGGATTTCCGTGGTTGAGTCGCATTCCCTGGCCGCCATGAGGCACGATGTAAGCAAAACAGCTTGACTACCCTAATGGAGTACTTCCACACCCCAAAAATTGGTCCAACAGAGAGCGTTAGAGCCCGAGACATGTTAATTCTACTCGTCGGAGCCATGCCGGGACCCATGCTTGATACAGCTGTAACAAGGGTGAGCTCAGAGAGGGGTGAATCAGTTTGTGCAGTGAGAGAAGAAGGGAGAGTGATTCAGAAGTAGATGGTGAAGGATAAGATGAGCAGAAGAAGAAGATCAGATCAGAGGTGCTTAGGGAGAAACCTAGCAAGTCTGCAGAGCCTTTACACAATCGACTTTTTTGCACTCGTATTTTCTAATGGAGGATAACTCATCAGAGTCGTAGAAAAACAGAAGGACTCTCACAACAGCACGGCAAAATTACTTTGTTTTGAGATATCGCGACTGGGGGTTAGGCGGATGAAAGAAAAAGTACTTGCAGTAATTCCCCATATACAAAATGATTGGCTATAGTACACAAATGGGGAGCACGGCAAAAGAAATATGCTCCTGTGAAGAATTGAGAAGCCAAGTAGCACCACTGACTCTCCTGTCGTCCGGATTCGTGGCAAGAGGCACAACTTTCCTCCTCTTAAGCTCCTTCATTTTCTGCAGGACATTCAGGTAGCTTGGTTTTTGGGCATAACAATCATGCCCTGGTCTATGCAACCTGGATTGACAAATGGATTTTCTCTGATCTCCAATGCTCTCACATTGGTTAGGGGGGCCAAAAAAAATTTTTTTTTTTTGTGGGGGGGTCCGAAGCTTTCAGATTTAGATTAGAAACTCAAACACGTCTCTGCTTGGGTAGTTTCAGCCCGCCCTTCGCTTGGATTCTGGGCTACAGTCCGTGAGCAGCAAGATGTTTCAGCTGGTTCAGGTTGTGCTCCCATCTCGTCGGGAGGGAGGACGCCTTAGTGGTACTCAGAGCCTGGAGAGGACAACATGAGAGTCCCTCTGCTGGCAATCCTCATGGACGACATGTTTTTGTCTGATGTCGTGTCCTTTGAGCAACAAGTTTGACAGAGTCAACCTTGCTTTGAGTTTTCTTCTGTCCACTAAGAAGCCATGTAGGCTTTCCAAGTGACTGCCATGGTCCGTCATCTTTTCTCGTATTTTGTGGGAGATTTGTTTAATTTTGCCCTGAATAATACAGTTTATTTCCTCACCTTCATGCCCCCCAGAGTCCAACAGGGGAAACTGGTCTGTTAGCACTAATGTCTAGCTAACACCCACGATGTGGTGAAGGTATATCAACAGCCAATGGCCATTGTATGCCACTCACGGGAACAGTGTGTTGCCAATGGTGACATTGACTGCTTGAACCCTAGCTTCGCAAGGAGACCTACCATTGACCTGCCAGCCGCGCGATCAGCCGACCCGTCTTACTGAATAAAGGACCAAAGAGGTATGTTGCTAGCCTAGGGCATACTCATGCATGCATTCCTCAAGCCTCCCCCCCCTACCGGGAGCACGCCTTGCTGTGGTGGGGGACTTGAGGTCCCCAAAATGGCTTCTGGTGCACCAAGACCTGATGAGAGGGATGTGCACCCACCCCTGGTTCATTCCATATCTCACATGTGTGTTTGCCGTGTATGTTTTCCTGTGTTACTAGAGACAGTGAGTCCTGGAGGTTGAGTGATGCTGCAAATGCTGTGCCCTGCATATAGCAAGCACATCTCTTTGGTCACGTCATCGGCTGATCAAATATAGCTAGAGGTCAAGCAGACACTGTCCAGTCAGTAGCGCATAGGTTCCCCGAGACTGCATCAGTACTGTAATAGTGGTTGTGTATATTTCTTCACTACCCTGTGGCTGTTGGTAGATGTTTGACCCCCCTAATAGCTTCCCACATCGGTGGACTCCTGTTGGGGGTGGGCGGGTGAGGAATGAAGAATTCTAATTTACAATGATCTGGCTCTCTCCCTGACGACTTTGACATTCCCTGGCCAACTCCCTTGGAACGTCACATGTAAATCTGGAACCTTTCGAGTTTCCAAAGGGCAAAATTGGAATCATAGATTCGCTCCAGGCTCTCAAACCAGGTAAGAAGAGAAGGTCCTCCCTCAGCTATTAAGGGGAAATCTTACCTGGTAAATACAAAAGTATCTCATATAGTAAGTACCTAATAGTGAGACCATTGATGGTTATCCATCATGGATCTTGACCCCCCTAACGGAAGGCCGCCTTGTCCACTGTGGGGGGGCTTGAGTCCCAATGATCTGGTGAGCCGGACCAGAGGGTTTACCGATACTGAGGGGTCACCAGTGGGATGAGACAAATGGCTTTCCTGGTGCACCAAGGCCTATGAGAGCTGATTTCATTCCATCTTGGATAAGGGAGGAACTCGCCCACGGTGTAATTGCCGTGCGTGGGCATCCCTATTACAAGGAGACAGGAGTCCTGGCGGTTGAGCGATGCTGCAGCCGCTGTGCCTGCGCTAGAAACAACACCTCTTTGGTCCTTTATTCTGTTGAACGGTGGCTTGATCAAGGCCCATCAAAGTCAATCGGCTGGTCAAGTAATGGCTAGGGTCAGCAGCAACACTATTCAGTCGTTAGCGCATAGGTCCAGCGACTGCCATCAGTACTGTAATAGTGGTGCGTATATTTCCTCACTACCCCTGTGTCTGTTTGGAGATTCTGTGCCCCAACTATAGCTTCCCCTTGTTGGACTCACATGTAGTGGGGGGGTGAGGAATGAAGAATTCCAATTTGTATGAGTACGACAATTTTTACAAAGAGCCTCTCTCTTCCCTGACCATCTACGCAATCCCCGACCATTCCCTCTGGAACTCACATGTTGTCACTTTGAACCTTTCCAGCTTCCAAAGGGCAAGATGGAATCGTAATGGTTCCCGGCTCCAAACCAGGTAAGAAGAAAAGTCCTCCTCAATCCACTAAGGAAATCTTACCTGGTAACTATGAAGCATTTCAAAAGTAAGTACCTAGTAGTGAAGACCATTGATGGTGTATCAAACATGGATTCTTGATATTTTTGAGTTAGCTCGAAAATTGTTGAGTATGTCAACGTGATCCTCGCATCACCCCACAGCGAGATGGTAGCCTTATAGTTGAGGTTTCGTCACCCATACGAGAGTGACTGTCTGCCAGCCATATGCGACATTCCTTGGGCTCAATTTCATGTTCTCGTCACAAAACCCTCAATCAGTGTAGGGAATTGTGTTTTCCCAAGACCTGATGAGGTATTCTGAGGAGAAACTGTTAGAGGAAACAAGAGAATTTTAATGATTGGCAGTAAAAAACTTTTTTAAAAGAAGTTGATGGTTTGGACTTTTAACATGTTAGTCCTTTCAAATGTGGTTTCGAAGTTAGCATTGGTACCAGCTCAAGGTAAAGCCTTATGTGCCCAACCCGATGCGGTGCTTCCACTGCCAGGGTTATGGGCACTGGAGCAAAACTCTGCCGTTTAAAGAAAATGGGCAACCAAGAGTATATTTAAAGTTGTGGTACAACTGGTCCGCAAGGAGTAGTGACAACTGTCCAGGTCCATATGTGTTCCCCCAACTGCAAGTAGCTCATGAAGCTTCTTCCAAAGCCTGTAAAAGGTACAGATTTGAAAAGAAGTATTGGTAATAAGGAGGCCATAGAAAGTTAGTTTTCCAGAGCAAGCGACATGCCCTGTGGGCTGTTTGCACAGCCAGGTAGTTCTTGCTTCGTTCTAGCCATCCTCCTTCCCACCACCCTTGCCCCTAATGCTTCTACAACACACACTCTGCCACTTCTTTAAAACCCTCGCTCCAATTGCTGCGGACTGCCTCTGGTGAGATGTTCACAGAAACGGAGTAGGAGTGGAGGGGGTCTATGAGGAGACTCCTCCTCCCAAAGTAAGGTCTTTTGGAGCCATCATTTAGGCTCAGAGGCCTCACGGTGACAGCTCCAAGCTGCCACCACATCCACAGGAGCCTCTGCTGCTGGCATGAATTGCCCCTGAAGTAAGGCTCAGTCACGTTTTTCTTTTGCCCAGGAAAGGATCCTGAACCTGTGGGAAAAGAATCCAGCTGCCACAGCATCCACAGGGGCTCGCTGCTAGAACAGAATGCCCTGAAGCAAGGCTCAGGTCCGCTCTTTACTCAGGCAAAGAAATCCTGAACCTGTCCAATGGAACCTGTGGAACCTAGTTTCCAACAGGTTAACAAACATTAAAAGGTACCCGGAATCATGGAAAGGGACAGCCTAAGTGTGGGGCAACCTTGACAACAGGTTGCTGCCAAACACCTTATGAAGAAATAATAGAAAGAACTGGCTGCCCTAAATCCAATGGAAACTGTCAGGGAGGTTCATGCAAAATGGAAGAACTGCAACATCTTGATCAGCTTCATATAATCCAGTTGTGTATGTCCTGCAAGAAGATTATGACCAGGTAAAATTGTACATTTCCCCAGAGGAATTCCATTTCAGTTCAAGCCCATTATGGGACCTTTGACAATGGACCTCATGGAGGAGTAGCAGTAATAGGTACGTCAAGATATTCCCTTCCAGGCCTCTACCTGCAGACAACACTGCAGTGAAGCTGTGATAATAGTCTTGACACAAACCGTACACTGTTGCATCCATCGACCTTCCTCCACATAACTGAACATTTAATGATTTGGTAATCTACTTGAGCAGTTGCCACATCATTTCCTACTATTGGGAGATTTCATGTCCTGCATCACCTCTGGACACTTTGTGCAACTCCTAGGAAGGGCCTTGGAGTCCTTGTTTCTTAAGAGTGATTGCGTTTACTGAACAATGACAACTACCCACACATTTCCAAATTCAACTGGGACATTCTCCAATATAGACCTATCAGTTGGCTCACCTGATTCACAGTTGAACCTGCACTTGGCAGGTCATGGAAGCGACCACTTTCCAATAATTTTGGAGAGATGAATGGTTTCCAGTCAATGGAGTGCGGATGGCAGACTTTGGAACATGGCGGACTGGAACTTTTTAGATCAGTCTGCAGTATTGCAAGATCCTGTGAATGATTTCCAGTGTGTCAAGATGCTGTTTAATCACTTCACATCACAAATCACCTTGCAGCAGAACTCCTTCCCAAAAGTAGCGGGCAATACCATCAACCCTCCGTACCATGGTGGTCTGATGAATGCCACAAGCTGTCAGAGCAAGAAAAGCTGCATTAATTAGTTGAAACGACGGCCCCAGCTGTGAACTTGATCAATTACAAAAAAGGGACCCCTCACGCCCAGGGCCAGGCTGTGCTAGAGGAAGGCCTAGACGGACGTCGTGGAGACAGTATTCTCCTTCATTAGCATGGGGATGGGACAAGGTGTCGTAAGATCGCTGGAAAGAGCACATCCATGTCACAACCTGCTATGAAGATAGATGGCATAATCATCACAGACAAAATGTGCAATGAGTTAGCTAAATCCATGGCAGAGATCGTCCTCTGAGCATCTTACACTGCTCGATTCTCTACTTTTGGGCTGAAAACAGGAACAACACCCAGTGTCGTTTCCTTCAGTAGGATTGCAGCAGCAAACTTCCACATAACGTGCCCATTTTTGCGCAAGGATATGGACTGTCCGCTTTGGCAGCTCTGCCGTAAGACTGGCCCCAAGACGTGACGATATTCCATACCAAATGAATCTCCTTAACAGTAGAGTCCTAGAAGTTCCTGTAGACCTATTCCAATAGGATCTATAGGGAGGGGCACGTGCAATCCACATGGAAAGAAGGTATGATCATTCCGTTCCTAAACCTGGCAAAGATTGCTTTCCACACCAGGACATTACAGAACCAATTTCCCGCACCAGCTGCATCTGCACGCTGATGGAGAAATGGTAACTTCCAGATTGACATGGTTGCTCGAAAAGAAACGTGTTGACCCCGATAATCCAATGGCTTTAGAAAACTGAGACTGCCACAGATGCAATTGTGGAGATGGAAACTGCTATATAGAATTCCTTTGCACAGCGACGTCACTGATAGCAGTCCTTCTTTTTACCTTGAAAAAGGCTAACACTACTACTTGAAGCAGGCATTACTCATGATCTGTAGTGACTTGGTTTCAGAGAGCGTTGGTGCGAGCTACTTCCATACAAAGCCTTCTTGCTGGACAGAAGTTCGGTTTCGGTGCGAACAGTTTTCTCTTTACTGGACGATCCGCTGGGATGGATCCCACAAGGGAGTGTCTTAATTGTGACCTGTTTTTGCTATTCTATAAATGACATCGTAAGGTTTTTCCAAGTGCGGTCTCATGTAATCTTATGTGGTGCTTTACAACTGTACTGCTCAGGAGAGCTTACAGGATTGCAGGACACATGCAGACTGCAGAAATCAGGTTGTACAAGTGGGCATACATATCATGGTTCACATTTTCTCCAAGCAAAGACCATGGCTATACTTTCCGAAAACGAGGAAAGTTCCATCCTTTTCCTCTATTTAGGGCGCAAACCCCTATAATTTTGTTCCAGAGTGAAGTCTTGGGTCTATTTTTTGAACTCAAACTTACATGGGTGCCTCACATCAAACAGTTAAGTGAGGGCTACAAAAGCGCTAGTATTTTGCGGGTTCTTCACATTATCTTGGGGTGCAGACCACACAATGCTTCTCAGCTTTACCAAGCGCTTATTCCTAGTAAGCTTGATATGGAATGTGAGGCTTATTTCTGCAACTCCCACTGTTCCTCCGATGTGGACTCCGTTCATATGAAGCCTCAGAATCTGTACTGGGGCTTTCCAGGTCTTCATCTGTAGATCCTTGTTATGCTGAGAGTGGAGAACCTCTCTTTCATTACACCATGACTACATGAACCTATTTACTACTGAGCCTACAGGGATTCAGGATCTCCTACATCCGATTGGTTTTCAACCCCTTGAGGATAACCGATTCCTATGGTAGAAGAATAAGGAATCTTGTGGAAGATCTGATTTAATCTGACTAAGGTGTCTGGCTGGTGGAAGTCCCTTAACGCCTCCTTCACTATCAAGCCGAGCTGGATTTGGTCGGAATTGGGAAAGGTGAGAGATCTAAAGCAGAAGTCAGAGAGAGATTTCTTCAACACCTTCTAAGTACCAGGATCCGATGCAATATTATTACAGATGGTTCGAATCTGAATGGTGTGGGCTTTGCAGGCGGTGAGGCAGCAAAGAGACTGCATTTGGCTGTCTTTCTATAGCAGCTTTGATCTTCACTGCGGAGTTACATCCCGCTCTTCAAGCAGTTAAGATGACTAGAGATCTTATGAACCATTCTATTGTAAATATTGTGAGCGTGTCTGCGTTGTGTGCCTTGCAGAGCTTAACCAGGAGGGAGGTCAGATTGGCTGCAACTGATTGTCATCAGATGTAAAGATAACTACTCCTCTCCTACACACAGACCTGAAACCAGCATGCAGGAGGTGTCTTTTCTTTGCAATAATGGAAGGAACAATAGTGGCATACCTCTAGAAACAAATAGAGAGAGATTAGATATGACCTTGGCAATTGGGTGACCAGCATCCATCCCAACTGAATAGTAGAAGTTGTATTAACGAGACGAAGATTCGGGCACACAAGACTAACTCATGGGCCGATGATGGCTAAAAGTGAAGCAGTTTGTGAGGGATGCCTAGAGCCATTAAAGGTCGCACCTTAGCTGTTGACGCGGCAGATAATTTGGCATAATCAATCAATCATTCAACCTCCAGGACTCCCGTCTCTACAGCGCACAGAGATGCCACGCACGGCAAACGTGGGTAGGCGTGAATCCCTGGGGAGAGACAGGAGGGGATGCCCTTCCACCTACAAGATAGGCATCATTGTTTGGAACCCTTTGTTCATCCTTCTCCAGTGAGACAGCCACTCAAAGGCTGACGCACCTCAGAGAGGGGGCTCAGGGCCAGCACCTCAAAGAGGAGGTTTCCAGTGGCAGAACCCCGAGTGGTCCCCTCGGATGGGGGTAAGGTCTATATAGTCATACAAATCGTGAACCGTGTATCCTGTGCTGGGGTGCGATTTTACAATCTGTAGACCAAAAAAAAGCGCCTAGTCCCAAGCATCGCTAGCCAGATATTCAAACTTTTTTTACACAAATGTCATAATCAAATAATCTGAAAAGTGTACGTTTTATGTAGATGGTGTGATTATAATACACCGCATATAACAGAGAAGTAAACGTTATTACAAAGAAAAAATACAATTATATTCACGAACACTTTGTTACATGCTGTGATCACACTCATAAACTTTAACTTGTAAGTAAAGACATTATATTTACGTCCACATTATAGCAATAACTTTTCATTTATTGAATAAAGTCACAGTATAAATATTTTTTTTTGTTCATAATCTTACCTGAATCTAGATATAGCTGTAGGGTTGTGATGACATAAGGATATATAGGCCTACCCGAGAACCTCAACCGCAATACTTTAAGTCCACATGGGGTGTAGACTAAGCTACCCATCTTCCTCATTAAGACAAGGCGAAATACTGTATTTGATAGCAGATAATGGCCAAAGCCTGATGTAGACCACTGCCGCATGACATTTAGTTATTATGCATGCAAATAAAATGTGCAAAAAGTAGTGCCAAAAATATACCTCTTTGATCTCTGCCCTCATACCTTGCTTTCCAACCTGATTGTAGGATAACATTATGGACATGTAGTGGCTTTTGTGAGATTCCTGCTAGGAATCTGAGTGCATAGCATTTACTATCCCTGTGTTCTGGCACACCAATAGAACTATAGGTGTCTGAGGATGGGAATTGAAAATATGATAAATAGGATATTTAAAAAAAACTACAAGAAGGATCTTTAGACTCATAACTTTGATGACACATGCAAAGAACTTTAATAGTATCATTTTGGTATGGAAATAATTACAAGAAAGTATTGAGTATCAAAATTTCTGTGGCGCTCCGATACATGACCACACAATGCAAACAATAGTAGTTATCATCATGATTCTACCGTTTCTTCGTAATATTTGCTTCTTCGTTGTAGGGTTTATAAGCATCGTGATAATATAATTTTAATTATATACTCATAGTTCAGCTTGAATTAACTAATTACGGCTATTCATGTGTAGATAAAATATTTGAATAAACTGGCTAGCGACGCCTGGCATCTCTAGCTCTTTTGGTATAGTTGTAAAATCGTTGCTGGTATCTCCATTACGAAAGAGCAAGCCGGGGTCGCCGAAGTTGGATAAGCCGAAACGGGGCATCGCGCACTGCGATAGATCATGGAGTATCAAGTACAACGATAAGCGCAGTAAAAAAAATAATAGATACTATGCTGTAATCAAATGAATGCAGCATAAAGATATTGCATAAACATGATGTACATTATTTTTAATCAGACTAATCGTGCGTTTATGTGTATGTGTATGTGTATGTGTGTGTGTGTGTGTGTGTATGTGTGTGTGTGTGGTTGTGTGTGTGTGTGTGTGTGTGTGTGTGTGTGTGTGTGTGTGTGTGTGTTGTGTGTGTGTGTGTGTGTGTGTGTGTATGTGTGTGTGTGTGTGTGTGTGTGTGAAAGCATGGTTAACATCCAGTATGAAATGAAAGTCGGAAAGAGATAAAACAACAGGATAAAGGGGCAGAAAGACCTGGCCATCCTACCGCATCATCCTGCGGCTAAGTAGTACTCTACAGATAGTAGAGTACTCTGTGGATATGGGACCTATTTTGACTATTAGTAGTAGTAGAAGTAATAATAGGACCATTATCATTATTACCCTCATTATTATTCATGTTATGAATAATAATAATAATAATACTGATAATAGTGACTATTATTATTAAAGCAGTACTAATGATAATGATTGAAAAGCAATAATGATAGCTACGATGAAGGTGATTACAAGAATAATAAAACATAAAAAGAAAAATTACCCTATTAATTTGATGATAATGTAGAGTGTGGTCTGCGATCCAGACGAGGCGACACATTCCAATGGCACTCCCATTTAACTCGTATGGTACCACGTTTCCCCCTGCGATGCACTACTTTAGTTATCCCGGTGCCCGTTTGCTACTGGCCTCCCTTTAATCACTTTGACTGCTGCCTTGTGTTATTTCACACCAGTTCTGTCTTTTGTTAATTGTTTTTAAGTCTTTGGTTTTATCTTTCAGCCTTTTTTTTTCAACTTACCTCGAGGTGACAATAACATGACACGTAATTTTCAGCCAAGTATTTTTTTGTTTTATTCTAACCATTCTATTACGAGTTTTGAATACTTATTTTATTATTTTATAAACTGTTTTGTATTTATGTTTCATTTTGATATTATTGACACGTATTTTTCTTACTTTGTATTTTTATAGTGTTTTACTTTATTTTTTATGTGCATTTTTTTGTCTAATGTTTTTATCACATATTTTATTTGAATTGTGTTCGTTTTCTGTGACGTCACGAGTCCATAACAGCCTGTGGCCCATGGCAATAAACAGCGTCACTTGGAATTGTGCGTGTTTCTGATGTACACTCATCGATGCTGAAACATCACCAAATGTTGTAGCAGCCCATTTTCGTTTCTTGGTACTTTGTATTTGCGCTGGGACGTTTGAGTATTGAATTTATCAATGAGGATGTATTTTAGCAACTGCTATTCAATTTCAGTTAAATTTTAGCACTGATTTTAAATATGCTTACCTGCCTTTGTTTTATTCCTGCTTTTACTATTCTTGCTGCTTTTATTTAATCTTACCTGTGTTTTATCTCTTTAGTCTCTTGTATTTTTAACTCTGCTACTACTACTACTAACTACTTCTGCCACTACTGTTCTGCTTGTGCTTCTACTTCTACTACGATTACTACTGTTCTTATCTCTCCGCTTACCCCTTTTATCTGCTTATTTTGTGTAAGAAAAGAATTTTTTTAGCACTGTCCGGTAAATAGTATCTGTTAAAGCAATAATCAATCTATTTCCGCAGAACTTGCAAGATTGCCCTTTTTTGGCCTTTTTTCTTTCCTCACGAGGATGTGAGCGGGACCCTTTGTTCCTTCCTACTGTTCCCCGCCTCACATGAGTACTCCGAGCTCCTCTTTCGCAGATGACATCTGGCCTTAAGCAAGGCGTGAACCTTACAATAATAACTGTTGTAATTATCATCGTTATAGTTATCATTGTCGTTATCATAATCTTCATCCTTATTATCCTCATCACCGCCATTATCATTGTTATTATTGTATTGTTGCTATTAATATTTTAGTAATTTGCACTATTGTTGTCAATATGATTATGCTTATTATAATCATCATTATTTTTAATATCATTATAGTTATATTTATCATTGCCATCTTGCCCTTATTGTTATCGTTATCAGAATTTTTATGGCCTTTTTATAATATATATCATCATTATGTTTTTGCTACTATCATTATCGCAATACCATTCTCTCTTATTTCACCATTATCATTATTATAATCTACCAATATTTCTCGGAAGGCACTCTATATTATCAAAATTAATGCTTTACTAAAGTCCTTTCATCAATTTAACTTCTTAATACCCTCTCTAAGATCACAGAATTTCAATGAACGTCTTGATGACGTTTTTAATGAAGGAGGGAAGGGGGGGGGGGAGAGGGAGGAGAGAGAGAAGGAAAGAAAAACAGAGAGAGACGGGGGAGAGAGGGAGAGAAAGAATGAGAGAAAGAGAAAAGACAAGGGTGAGCAAAGCGAGATGAAGTACGGGGTAATTTCATTGAAAAAGGATAACTTTAATAACTTTCATTACAAATGTACTGTTTTGGCTGAAGAAATGCAGATAAGAGATAGCAGATGAGCGTGAAGAGAGAGGGAGTGGGCGACAGAAAGGGAGAGGGAAAGGTCGAGGAGACAGAGATAGACAGATAGTAAGAGAGAGATAAGAGAGAGTGACATACGACAGACAGAGAGAAGGGGATAGAAAGACAGATAGAGAGAGGGAGACAGAAAGACAGACAGAGAGAGAGAGCGAGGGGACAGGACACGAGCAGACAGACAGACAGGAACAAACAGACAGACAGAGAGGCACAGACGTTTGTTGATTGATTATTTAAAATTATCTGCCGCGTCAACAGTTAAGGTCATTAGCGGCGTTTTACCTTGTTAATAGAAATATTAAAATTTTTTAAAACTTTAAAAATTTATCAATAAATATCTTACAAAAAAACAATAAATAGATTAAAAATCAAAGCATAAATATTATGCTCTAAGTGCATAAAATCATTGCATAAACTTTGGCATAATTAAATTTTTATTGAAAATATTAGTCTCCCTAAGGAAACTAATAAGACCCTCTGGGGTTGTAGGCAAACGCACAAGAAGTCAAATTACTCTTTTTTTTAGAGTGTACGGGCTTAGTGTTCGGGTGAGAGCCTAGCCGATGAGTGAGTTTCTTTGGACTCGGTGGCATAAAATGCCAGCCGCGATGTATACTCTCGAGGTCAGGTCCGATGAGCTGCGCGGTGATTGGCGGGGGTCGGATCGCCAAACCGGCTGGACTGGGCTCTACCGAGCGCGGAAGCTCGTTTGGCACGTGGTTTACCACAGCACTCCCCTTCCAGGAACGGTCGGCGAAAACGAACCTTGAAATCTGCATTGCTCCTGGAGATGCGCAGGCTTCGAACGGTCGATGCTGACGGTGTCGTCTCCTCGTGGTCGCCGAATGGTGATGGTTTTACGTCCCGCTTGATGACCGGGAAGGGTCCTCCCTAGGGTGGGCAGAGGGGAGGCTTGGTGGGTCGTTTATGAAGACATGTGAGCAGTCTTTGGGGGTCGCGGGGCAAGTAGATGTCTCGTTGCCGTGATGGTCTCGTAGGACGAGAGGCGGACGTGGGCCATGGGGGTCGCGAAGCTGCTTGCCGAATGCTCCCGGGTCCTGATCTCCGGAGCTGACTAGAAAGTCAGCAGGGAGAGCTATGGTGGTTCCGTAGACCATCTCTGCTGCGGTCCACCATGCCATTGGCGCTGGGATGGTATGCTGTGGTCCGGATGCGCTTCGAGCCGAGAAGGATCATCAGCTGCCTCCAGAGCTCGGATTCGAACTGAGGACCTCTGTCGGTCTGACCGTCGCTGGAGTCCCCTAGCGAGATATCCATGTGCTGATAAAGGTCTTGCAATGGTGGCGGCGTTGTGTCCTGGATAGGTGTGGGCCCCAGGCCACCTGGTAAACCGGTTCAATCATCGTCAGGGCGTAGCTGTAACCTTGGTCTGCTGGTAGGGGACCGACTACGTCGAGGTGTACATGCTCGAAGCGGCCATCTGGTACAAGGAACACCTGTGGGGGAGACTTAGTGTGTCGGTGAACCTTACTGCGTTGACATTCGATGCAGGTGCGACACCACTGCCGGACGTCTCTATTGATGCCGGGCCAGAAGACTTTTTTGCGGATGAGGTCCTGTGTTGCGCGGATTCCCCTATGAGCGTGGTAAGCTCGAAAAACTGTCGCGGAGTGAGGAGGATGTAAGGACGGGTTGCCCAAGGGGAGGG
>NC_051392.1:31747667-31755167 GCF_015228065.2 Penaeus monodon
TATCATAAAGAATACATGACTGGCATTGTTATGATCACATGCGAGATAGTATGTCTAAGAATATACATATTTAGGGGAAGAGATTTTGCTTCTAGAAACAACACTTCGAAGTAGTTTTCAATTACAGTGATGTCATTACGAGGAAACAATGCAGATCTTTTATATATGAAGTTTTCTCAATAATTCAACACATTTATTGATTCTATATACATAACCCACATTATTACTTTAATGTCATATGCTACTAGGTGATTTTTTTCTCATAAAAAACTATAATATGATGCCCCTGAGGAAAATGCCGTCATTTAATAATTTTCTCAAATTCAACAGGATGCTATTTTGTTACAAGAGGGAAAACCGAAATGATTATACCTTTCTTAGACTACACGCAGAGGAGAATTGAGTACTATATAATCACACTAATGGTGCTACACTGGCCCTACTCATCAGAATAAAAGATATCCACTTGTAATCCTTTATAACTCTTAATACATTAATAAAGGGCTCAGCAGAAAACAGGCACCACAAATGTGTCATTGCTGGCACCCTCAGTCACTGCACTGAAATCTCCCTCTGGTCTGGCACGTAGGCACCTGAAGGTGTGCAGCTTGTACGCTGTTCAAGAAAATCACAATAATTCTTAACAGGTTATCTGTAGTAGCGCAGAATCATTATTAACTATTGCTGAAAAAAATAAAACAATTATGTTACTCTAAAACCTTTGTTTATTTAAAATTAATTGTTTTATTTTATAAAACTATAGTGAATATGATGATATTCCTAAGTAATAAAAGAAAAAAAATATATATGCAAAAACACATTTTAGGAAATAATCGAAACCAGGAAAATGTTCTTAGGATATTGTTTTCGTGAAATGGCAGTATCCACTTCTACATTTAGTGTTTAGATTTATCCAAATGACCGAGGATTGATGTGGGGTCGATCTAAGCGGTTTCTTAGCTTTAAAACGAAACGGTCGGCAACTAGACAACAATTTATGTCAGAACAGAATTTCTGTTACTATGCTAGGTGCAGAATTGCATGAACCAAATATTTCCGAGGGGATTGTGTTTTAGTTGAAATGAGAATTCGAAATGTACATTTTGCACGCTTAAATCTGACCAGACGTACTTAAAATGGAAATAAATCGTGGCCAGTAACTAGAAAAATGACATAGAGGGACAGTAAATGGTGGCCCCAAAACCTTTGGATGCTGCTTAGACGGTCATCATCTGAATGAAGGCCATGTGTAACATGTAACAGATTAAAGTAGCCTAGTAAAGAGCCCTTCAAGAGTTTAGGCCAAAGTGTCTGGGCAAAAACAGGGACAAGGTTTATTATAGGTATCGCTTGCAGTTTGTAGCTTAACTGATAACCCGTTTCGTGTGGCTACATGAACCTGATTTTTACTTGACATACAGAAAATTGACAGTCTCTACCTATGAGATGTTTTTAACCTCGGGATAAATCAGTTCTGGGGTTTGGAGAATTTGGAAACTGAGATTAACACATTAAAATTCAAAATTTTTATCTGATGACACACTTGGATCCTTCCCTGGACCAATCCCACTGAAACTAGATTGGAGGCAATAAAGTCTTGGAGAGATTTCTGTAAAACACTTAATATCAAGATCAGGAAAAAATACAAAATGGTTTCGAGATCAAAAGGTAGTGTAAAGTTTTGCAATAGTGAGGAACTCTGATGGTAGGGTTTTTCCCCCTTGGCTGATTTTCACACGAGCTGCATGGGATTTCAGGAAACCATTCATGCTAATATATTTTGACCCCATAAGTACTTCAGGACCATCAGCATTATTTCTAAGGAAGTTGAAAATGTTAAAAGTTAATGTGAAGAGAGATAAACTGTGGTGTGTGGTGTCTGTGATCGGAGGGCCAGGACTAGAGATCAGTTTTGACCATAGCCAGGTGGTCTCGCAAGGCCAGCACCCATGCAAGTGGCATGCTGGGGATTGGACGACCAAGACTAAGGAGGTTGGGGCTGACTGAGGGATACTCTGTGAAAGATGTTAGAGCGGTTGACAGCCACGCTTGTTACAGAATTACATACCAAGGGAATTGTGAGTCATCTCCCTACCACGTAGAAAAAGTGTATTGGGAAAGATGATTGTGAGGGTATTAAATAGTTTTCCAAGAGGAACTAATATTGTTTTGTAAAGATATAAACTTTAAAGTAACATCTAGATATATAACACATTTTATAATTGTTATGTGCAAAGAGAGAGAGAGAGGAGAGAGGAGAGAGAGAGAGAGAGAGAGAGAGAAAAGGAGGGGAAAAATCGGAGAGAGAGAGAGGGGAGAGAGAGAGAGAGAGAGAGAGAAAGGTATTTCAACTATTTACGCAGATGACATTTGAAGTTGATGTGGTTGATGAATTTAAGTGATTAATCAAGAAAATCAATATGGAGTACCGAATGCTTGCTCATGCGTTATGGTTGCATATAGCTCTCTGTAGCAAATTTCTGCCTACAAAAAGCGGTAATGTCTTATTCCCTGGTTAAATGAAGTTGGTAGCTGGAAAGGGACTAGACATTACCTTTTTCCCTGAACGCCTTAGCAAAGTCCAATGAAAGTTTACTACTAGCCACTGTAGAAAAAGGAAATGAGAATCGTAAAAAAGAGCTCTCGTAAAAGGCAAGAAGGGGCCCTCGTATTTTCCGTAAATTCAATCATCCCAAAAAAGTTGTTGATTTCTCTCTCTCTCTCTCTCTCTCTCTCTCTCTCTCTCTCTCTCTCTCTATATATATTTTATATATATATAATATATATATATATATATATATATATATATATATATATATATAGAGAGAGAGAGAGAGGAGAGAGAGAGAGAGAGAGAGAGAGAGAAACATGTAAATAAGGGACCAAGCAAAAGTGAGTGGGCATTCCTAGAAAACCTTTCTTTTTGCGCAATTTATAATCTTACCAAAAGTTTAATCAAATGTAAAATTGTTGAGAGGTTACTGCGATGGAAGCACACATTCATAATGACCCAAAAAAAACCAAATGAAATCATCCAATATAGTTTGTTCATTCCTTTTGATAACTAATATTGATTATTATTAAAACTGTCCATACATATATCCCTATAATATGGATTGTAATGAAGACATAAAATTAGTGTGTGCGTAAAAAATAAATCGTAAATAAAATGATTTATGATTCCGTCTTACTATCTTTACTAACTTTTATTTAGTATGCATTCAAATGTCCCATTATGTTTGGGATTCCAACGGGGAGGGAGACTATTGAAATAAGGGGAAACAAGATTTTTGTGTAGTCATTAATTTTCCTAATGTCAGAAAAAATCAAGGCCATTCAGGGAATGTTGCAAACATTTGATATAATTTTATTAGAAAAGAAATGAGAGAATTGTTTATTGGCTCGTGGATGCGGGAAAAGAAAACTGCGGTGGTCGACGTCAAGTCCCGCGTTTTAAAGGGTTTCATTCATATACACAGTTTTTCTTAGCTATAATTCAATTAATATTTCCTCTCCTTTAACAGTAGTTAAAGCATTGATCTTAATATCAATCTCCATCAATTCGCCGCATCATTCCGAGTAGTTTTTTATTCTGATGCTATATGTGGGCCAAAATGAATGGGCCCACGGTAAGCAAGAAAAAGATCTGGAAATATACCGCATCTACCATCAGCGACAAACATCCCACGAGCAAGAGGAACTGAAAGCGAAGCCGAGAGAATGCACAACGGGGCACAATACATGCATGAGAACGAACCACATGCATGCACAATGCAACGTTGAACTGCGTGTTACTTGCTACCAACAGCACCATGGCATGTGCATATATGAGAGAGAGGAAAGGGGAGGACAATAACGAGAAAGTCAAAGTGATTAAGAGATAAAAGGATAAGAGAAATAATGAGGACGAAAGAAGGAAAGATTTAAAGAGAGCGAGGAAGTGAAAGAAATATGCAGAAATAAGTATAAATAGACGGCAATCTGAAGCTTATTTATTTATCTTGATGTAAAGCAAATCAAAATATTATATATGATATATGCACACATCCACACGCACACACACACACACGCGTGTGTGATATATATATATATATATATATATAATATATATATATATATATATATTTATATATATACATCTTATATATACATATATATATTTTACAATTATATATATATATATATATATCTATTATATATATATATATATATATATAATATATATACATATATATATATTACATATATATATATATTTATATATTATATATATATATATATTATATTATTAGAGAGAGAAAGAGAGAAGAGAGGAGAGCGGGGAGAGAGAGAGAGAGAGAGAGAGAGAGAGAGAGAGAGAGAGACAGATTTATAAACACACACACACACACGCACATATGAAAATATTTTCACGTTCTCCACTATTCATGTCGAAAAATCTTTTGATGTGTGGGGCAATTCGAAACTTTAACCATACCGGCCAGAATTTCCCTCACCCGCGTGAACAAAATGTAGGACGAACTACGTTTATATGACACTGATGATCTGATTACCGCACGCCCTAATTTCTGGATAAGTATTAGTAGTTATACATCACTAAAAGCACTCCGTCATTATGGAAGCCAATATTGTACTCATATCATACTTGGCAAGATTTGGATACCTACTTAAATCCTGTTTCCCGTCTCCTTTCTTTTTTCAGATATGGACCATGTATTTAAATCAGTTACGCTTACAATATTGTGGTTCTTAAAAAAATGAAAAAGAAATGTAAATATGTGGAATTTGTTCTAAAAAAACAATATAAGTATCTTATACGGTCTCACAAATATATGAAGTAAATTCATAACGCATGTATATGAAACAACAACAACAGAGTTTTGACTATGTTCAACATTCAAGAAAATGAATATTCCGAGTAGGAAGCAGCCACTCCTAATCATTATCTAAAGTTGATATCAAATCAGTTGTGAAATAGTGAGGGAACTACCTAGAAAGGTTAGGCTTTAATCGGGAGCTAAGGTTCTACTTGAAGATGAAAAAATACTCTTTTTAGGAGAGAGAGCAATAGAGGAAACAAAAATAATACAATAGAGAAGAGAAGAGAGAAAAAGAGAAAGGGAGAGGAAGAGGGAGGCTGAGGGAGGGAGGAAGGAAAGGGAAGAGGGAAATAATAATGTCCAGTTAACTATACAGACGAACATATAAAATATCCGTTTAAGTATACATATGATTTACAAGAACATTTGACGGTTAAATGTAAACATGTCTCGTCAATAAAGGGTACACTACTTTAAAAAGAACTCAGAACATAGAATATAATTTGCACCAGAATTCATATTTTGATGAAGTTATTTAAGGAAACCTTTGAAGTCGGGAGTATGGGCAGTGGTGTGGAAACTTTGCTAACGGAATATCATTTATATAGAACTGTAATGAGGAACGCAATTAATATCAAAATCGTCGTCGCTATAAGTTTAATGTAAGAGAGAAAAAAATTGGGTTCGTACTAAATAGGGAGGGTAATTAATCTTTTTTTCTAGTAGTTATAATGGCTACTTGGTAAAAGAAAGACAGAAAGAAAAAGAAAAAGAAAAGAAAGAAAAATAAAAGGAAAAGGAAAGAAAAGAAAAGAAAAGAAAGAAAAAGAAAAGAAAAGAGACAAAGAAAATAACACGAGGAAACAAAATGTAATAAAATGGCAATAAATGGTATGTATTTAAAGAAAGAAAGAAAAAAATGCATGTGTGTGTGTATACATGTATATACATACACAACATATGTGTTCATATATATTATATATATATATATATATATATATATATAATAATTTTATATATATATATATATATAATATAATATATAAAAATATACATATATATATAATATATATAATATATATATAAATATATATATATATAAGTAAATATATATAAGGATATATATGTATTAAAATATATATATATATATATATAATATATATATATATTAAAATATATATTTATATGATATTAATTACACAGTAAAAAAATATTTTTTTTTTTTGAATATAATATAATTTATTGCAAAATTTATATAAATTTTTTTTTATTTTTTGTTCTTTTCTTTTCTTTTTTTTTTTATTTTTTTTTTTTCTTTTATTTTTCTTCTTTTTTTTTTCTTTTTCTTTCTGTCTTTCTTTTACCAATAGCCATTATAACTACTAGAAAAAAAGATTAATTACCCTCCCTATTTAGTACAAAACCCAATTTTTTTCTCTCTTACAAAACTTATAGCGACGACGATTTGATTTTTAATTTGCTTTCCCTCATTACAGTTCTATATAAATGATATTCCGTTAGCAAATTTTCCCAAAACCCATGCCCATACTCCGACTTCAAAGGTTTCCTTAAAAAAACTTCATCAAAATATGAATTCTGGTGCAAATTATATTCTATGTTCTGAGTTTTTTTTAAAGTAGTGTACCCTTTTATTGACGAGACATGTTTACATTTAACCGTCAAATGTTCTTGTAAATCATATGTATACTTAAACGGATATTTTATATGTTCGTGTATAGTAACTGGACATTATTATTTCCCTCTTCCTTTCCTTCCTCCCTCCCTAGCCTCCCTCTTCCTCTCCCTTTCTTTTTTCTCTCTTCTTTTCTCTATTGTATTTTTTTTTGTTTCCTCTATTGCTCCTCTCCTAAAAAAGAGTATTTTTTCATCTTCAAGTGGGAACCTTAGTTTCCCGATTAAAGCCAACCTTTCTAGGTAGTTCCCTCACTATTCACAACTGATTTGATTATAAAACTTTAGATAATGATTAGGAGTGGCTGCTTCCTACTCGGAATATTCATTTTCTTGAATGTTGAACATAGTCAAAAACTCTGTTGTTGGTTTCATATACATGCGTTATGAATTTATTTTCATATATTTGTGAGACCGTATAAGATACTTATATTGTTTTTTTAGAACAAATTCACATATTTACATTTCTTTTTAAATTTTTTTAAGAACACAATATTGTAAGCGAAAATGATTTAAATACAGGTCCTTTATCTGAAAAAAGAAAGGAGACGGGAAACAGGATTTAAGTAGGTATCCAAATCTTGCCAAGTATGATATGAGTACAATATTGGCTTCCATAATGACGGAGTGCTTTTAGTGATGTATAACTACTAATACTTATCCAGAAATTAGGGCGTGCGGTAATCAGATCATCAGTGTCATATAAACGTAGTTCGTCCTACATTTTGTTCACGCGGGTGAGGGAAATTCTGGCCGGTATGGTTAAAGTTTCGAATGCTCACACATCTAAAGATTTTTCGACATGAATAGTGGAGAACGTGACAATATGTTCATATGTGCGTGTGTGTGTGTGTGTTTATAAATCTGTCTCTCTCTCTCTCTCTCTCTTCTCTCTCTCTCTCTCTCTCTCTCCTCTCTCTCTCTCTCTCTCTCTCTCTCTAATATATATATATATATATATATATATATATATATATACATATATATA
>NC_051392.1:31762667-31765167 GCF_015228065.2 Penaeus monodon
CAATCTTTCTATCCTTTAACACTTTTCATTTAATACTTCTCCTTTTCTTCTAGACATTTCTTCTTGTTTCATTTACTATATATTCTTCTGATTTTTGTTTCACTTTCCTCCTTTCTTCCATGTGATGTAGAATTTGTTTATTCATCCTTTTTTTTATCCCATGCAGGAATTAATTTTGTTGCACTTTCATTCACTATGTGTTCATAATTTACAATCAATATTCTCTTTCCTTGATAGATGTTCATATTTATTTTAATTTCCAGTCGGAAAGCTTCTCTGATTCTGGGATCTTTTACTTTTTCGGGGTCTAATTTTCCTCTTTAGTCTTCATCGGTTTTTGTTTCTTCTCTTTGATCTTGATTGTTGCAACTACTGGGTTATGGTCGCTATCGCAATCGGCACAGGGGTATGTTCTTGCCTGCCTCGCCGCGGTCCTGAGCCTCCTGTTGATAGTTATGTAATCAAACTGACTTCTATCTCTGTCGCAGGATAGTACACCTTGTCACACAATTACACCTCATTCCCCTGCCCTAACCATTCCTTAAATATTGTGTTATTGGTGTTTTTTTCTGTCTTTTATGATTTTTGTCTTCACATTGTGTATTTTATATTTTTCTCAGAGCAAATAATCACGTGCCAATTAATACCAATTGTTGTTATTTTTGCTTGTTCTTGTGTATATTATTCATGTTCATTTTTGGCAAATTCATAAAATTATCTATTCTTCACCTTTATATAGTATGCCTGTTAGTAATTATTTCATTACTAATTGTATTTTCGGTTATATTCTGTATATATATATATATATATATATATATATATATATATATATATATATATATATATATATATATATATATATATATCGTTGTGTTTCTTTGTAGTATCACCATTTTTCTTATTCTTACCGTGTGAATCGTTCGCTCCTTCACACATAGATTTAGATTACCTAACTAACCTCTAACCTGCCTACTTGACCACTCTACACGGAATTCACTCTAGGATTAGGAATTGTAATAAGTACCGTTCCTATGACTGAACACAACTCACTTTCATGGCGCCAATACCGAAGTTCGATATCTTGTCCTCAGTAATGATGGAATTAATGCTTCTTTAGTTTTAAGGTTTAGTGAATATGTAACGTGTAACTAACTCTCCATTTGCAAATAATGGCATCGCACTGCTAACACCATGCTTTATACAACCTTACATAGATATTAACACTACAAATTAATCTTAATCCTGGCTCATTGCCGTATACGAAGGAATCCTGCGGCTGCCGCTCAGAGAAATAACGCACACTTGCTCTTCGGTTAGCAGGCCCAGTTGCCACTGACTTGCCTATTTAGCCCGAATATATGGAAGTCTTGTCCAAATATTTTTCCTCTCTACAATGTGATGGTACTCTACTGAACTCACTAATCCTGACAAATCGTAAGGGATTAACACCTCATTTTACACGTTACCCTTCTTGTGACAAATTGTTCTTATTATGCTCTTATTTTTTGTGCATCTTAGTAAGGTGATTGACAAACATGTTATCATCCACCTCCTTAGCCCACTTACATTTCAGCCCCTGAAGACGATGTGACTGACCTTGCTACCGAATGTTGCACCTCAGTGCGAACCTCCGCCACACCCGAACAGAACCTGTATCCCTACGTGATTATTGCAATGGTTCAAGTGTTGTAGACGGCTCGAGGACGAGCCTTGCGCGTGGCCGGGCGATCTTTTGGCACGTTGGCATTTCTATAATATATACATATATAAATATATGTATATAGCATATATATATATATATATATATATATATATATATATATATATATATATATATATATATATATATATGTATATGTATGTATATATGTAAAATATTTACAATTATGTGTATGTGTGTGTGTGTGTATGTTGTGTGTGTGTGTGTGTGTGTGTGTGTGTGTGTGTGTGAGTGTGAGTGTGAGTGTGAGTGTGAGTGTGAGTGTGAATGTGATTTTGAGTGTACGTGTGTGAGTGTGTGTGTGTAACAATCCTCTCTGACCAGGCCTCGAACCTAGGTCACTCCGGGTATGCAACCACCCATACCACACGGTTTCGAATATCTAAATCAATTTCCACCGAGTGCCCACAGGGAGTGTGTGTGAAACCTCGCTATCCTTACTCATGTATGAGTAGTTGGGTAGTGTTTATGGAGCTAGTTAGATCCTAGTTGCACACTCCTTTTAGTGGGTCGTGCGGTATGGTTGGTTTACTACTGACCATCCAGTTTCATACCCGGAGTGACGTGGTAAGGGAGGGCTGTTGTATAGATAGATAGATAGATAGATATGCACATAGAATTACAATGTGTGTGTGTGTGTGTGTGTGTGTGTGTGTGTGTGTGTGTGTGTGTGTGTGTGTGTGTGTACATTATATATATATATATATATATATATATATACATATATATATATATATATATATATATATATATATATATATATATATATATATATATATA
>NC_051392.1:31770167-31773394 GCF_015228065.2 Penaeus monodon
GGCCCAATTACACCTCAAAAGTGAAAGGAATAAGTTCGTACGAAAACCGCAGCCAAATTTAGCTAACTTGAAGACCAGAGTGACAGAATTTAAACAGATACTCACTTCTCAGGGACAAAGATCTCAACATTGATCAAATCAACAAACAGTTCAATGACATAATAAAGGAAGCTGAACTTGAGGTAAGTACTAAGAACGTCAAGAAAAGCTCCAGCAACGTAGGGTCATGAAAGTATCGTCAAAAGGGAGAAAATAGAATTAGCTGAACTAACAAAGACTATAAATAAAAAGAGAGACGATGTACGGAAATTCAATACTCATATAATAAATGAAACAGTGGTCTCAGGTACTAGCATGAAAATGGTTAAAAGGAGACTTGGCATAGAGAGAAATCAATTGTATGCAATAAAGAAACCAGATGGAGAAGTGACACATATTAAGAATGAAATCACAAGAGTTGTGGAAAACTTTTACAGGCATCTATACAACTCAAATGAACAACCACGGATAGATTAAAATGCAGTAACTGAAATAAAAAGAGCACTTAAAGGCATGAAGAGAGGAAAAACACCAGGGGAAGACAAAATTAATATAGAACTTATAATAGATAGAAATTGCAACAGTGAAACTAGCAAATCCTTTTAACATGCCTTATCAACAGAAAAACTCCGAAAGCCTGGAAAAATGCAACAATTATTTTGATACATAAAAAAGGAGATAGAAAGGATCTAAAAAACTGCCGACCCATAAACCACCTCTCAGTTACTTACAAACTGTTCACAAGAGTCCTCACAACTCGCATCTCTGACAGTCTGGATTCTAACCAACCTAAAGAACAGGCAGGCTTCCGCAGTGGATTCTCAACAACAGACCACATCCACACGCTCACCCAAATAAGAGAAACAATAAACGAATAAAGGAAACCCCTGCCTATGGTATTCATCGATTGACTGACTCTGACTGACCAGCAATACTAGAAGCTTTTCGAAGACAAGGAGTAGAGGAGGTATAATGTAAACTACTGGAATATATACACGAAGATAGGACAGCAACCATCAAGCTACACACAAAAACCAATAAAATACCAATTAAAAAAGGTGTTAGACAGGGTGATACCATCTCATCAAAACTGTTTACAGCTTTCCTTGAGAAAATATTCAAGATGCTAGAATGGAACAAAAAGGTATTAAAAGAGGAGACGAAAACCTAAATCTAAGATTTGCAGATGATATTGTTCTCTTCAGTGAATCTGCAAATGAAATGCAGCAACTAATGAACGATCTGAATAGAGAAAGTCTGAAAATCGGACTTAGGATGAACAAGAAAAAGACTAAGATCATGTTCAACAGTAGAGCTCATTTCGACAGATACATGTACAAGGCGAAAAGAGGTAGTGGACAAGTATATATACTTAGGGCAACTCATGCAAACAAACACATCTAGCGAAGAGGAAATTAATTAAGCGACGCATCGAGGCTGGAGCACCTTCGACATACCGTCTAAAAAGAAAAGTCTTTAACCAATGCGTCCTCCCAGTTACGACCTATGGATCAGAAATATGTACTACACCTAAATTACTGGAGAGGAAACTAATAAATGTCCAGAGAGGGATAGAGAGGTTGATGCCTGGAATTAGCCTAAGAGATCGGATGAGGGCGACGTGAATCAAGGAACAGAGAAAAATGGAAGATATACTTGGGATTATCAAAAAGAAAAACTGGCAATTGGCAGGTCATATATATGGGAGATAGGACAACAGATGGACAAAGAAAGTACCTGACTGAATTATAGATAACATAAAGAGGCCAAGGACTAGACCAGTGACAAGATGGCGTGACGAAATAACGAAATTTGGGGGCCAAGACTGGAAACAAAAAACACAAGACAGACTAAGTTGGAAAAGATTGGGAGAGGCCTACGTCCTGCAGCGGATTGACTCAGGCTGATGATGATGATGATGTATACATATATACACATATATGCATATATGTGCGTGTTTGTGTGTGTGTATATGTGTGTGTGTGTGTGTGTGTTTGTGTTTGTGTTTGTGTTTGTGTGTGCGTGTGCGTGTGTGTGTGCGTGTGCGTGTGCGTGTGCGTGTGTGTGTGTGTGTGTGTGTATGTACACACATATATATGCATATATATGCTCACACACACACACACACACACACACACACACACACACACACACACACACACACACACACACACACACACACACACACACACACACACGTTATAAGCCTCTCCAGCCATCTTCAACAAACATCTGAAGCTGACCGTTTATATTCCTAAACCGCTAATGTCGAGAAATTTCTTTCCCAGCAACTAGAGCCTCTCACAGAAATGAATTACTTACTTTCTCTGGATTCTGTGCAGTAAATCTTAGTTTGTTGCAAGGGCGGAGTGACACCTTTTCCAGAATTTATGGTAAGCTTATTGAATCAAGTAGTGGAGAGTTTTATATACAATTATATTTTCACAAAACCTCCAGTAAAGTACATTTTCTTAGTCTCTTTTCTTTTAGTTAACTGCTTGTTACTCTTTTCTTTTAGTTAACTGCCTGTTACTCCCGAGGCGTCAAGCTCATTTACCCCAGGGATCCACCTTAAGGGCCGGTCACATTAACCTATTCTGTCCAGGGATCCCTTTACAAAACTGGATGCTTCCCGAAAACGCTCTGCCTAGAGTTGAAATATATTGCCGAAACAAAAACTATAATATAATTACTGGTAAACTCATTAATTAGAATCTCAAATAATCATTATATATCATGATAAAGATAACTTAATTATTAGACACAAATATATATTGCATCGAACAACAATGTCCCATTAAATGTTTAGAGATAATTCGGATAAACGTTCAATTGACTTACGAACATAAACATCAACCCACTTCGACACGCCAAAAGCATGGAGCTCTCTTCGAAAGTTTAATTAATATATAAATCGACCGACTGTAAGACAAATATCAAATGTGGCGCGGGCCGCACATAGGAGTGGCGGCTGCGGGCCGTGCGTTTGACACCTTGCTCTAGCCTCAAAAGGGGAGATTGGTCCTTATAGTTGATAATTGTGCAGTGTCCAATAGGGTTTAAGAACAGTCACCTTTATCAATGCATTCCTTAAGTTAAAATATGGGAGGTATCACTGTGCAGGGTAACTAAAACATTTACAATACATAAAACATTTGGTATTAATGAAACAAAAATAACAGTTAAAA
>NC_051392.1:31773494-31775994 GCF_015228065.2 Penaeus monodon
AAATCTTCCTCTTTCGTCCTCATTATTTCTCTTATCCTTTTATCTCTTAATCACTTTGACTTTCTCGTTATTGTCCTCCCCTTTCCTCTCTCTCATATATGCACATGCCATGGTGCTGTTGGTAGCAAGTAACACGCAGTTCAACGTTGCATTGTGCATGCATGTGGTTCGTTCTCATGCATGTATTGTGCCCCGTTGTGCATTCTCTCGGCTTCGCTTTCAGTTCCTCTTGCTCGTGGGATGTTTGTCGCTGATGGTAGATGCGGTATATTTCCAGATCTTTTTCTTGCTTACCGTGGGCCCATTCATTTTGGCCCACATATAGCATCAGAATAAAAAACTACTCGGAATGATGCGGCGAATTGATGGAGATTGATATTAAGATCAATGCTTTAACTACTGTTAAAGGAGAGGAAATATTAATTGAATTATAGCTAAGAAAAACTGTGTATATGAATGACCTTAAATCGCGGACTTGACGTCGACCAACCGCAGTTTCTTTTCCCGCATCCACGAGCCAATAAACAAATTCTCTCATTTCTTTTCTAATAAAATTATATCAAATGTTTGCAACATTCCATGAATGGCCTTGATTTTTTCTGACATTAGGAAAATTAATGACTACACAAAAATCTTGTTTCCCCTTATTTCAATAGTCTCCCTCCCCGTTTGGAATCCCAAACATAATGGGACATTTGAATGCATACTAAATAAAAGTTAGTAAAGACTAGTAAGACGGAATCATAAATCATTTTATTTACGATTTATTTTTTACGCACACACTAATTGTTATGTCTTCATTACAATCCATATTATAGGGATATATGTATGGACAGTTGAATAATAATCAAATATTAGTTATCAAAAGGAAATGAACAAACTATATTGGATGATTTCATTTGGTTTTTGTGGGTCATTATGAATGTGTGCTTCCATCGCAGTAACCTCTCAACCAATTTTACATTTGATTAAACTTTTGGTAAGATTATAAATTGCGCAAAAAAGAAAGGTTTTCTAGGAATGCCCACTCACTTTTGCTTGGTCATTATTTACATGTTTCTCTCTCTCTCTCTCTCTCTCTCTCTCTCTCTCTCTCTCTCTATATATATATATATATATATATATATATATATATATATATATATATATATATATATATATATATATAGAGAGAGAGAGAGAGAGAGAGAGAGAGAGAGAGAGAGAGAGAGAAATCAACAACTTTTTTGGGATGATTGAATTTACGGATATACGAGGGCTCTTCTTGCCTTTACGAGAGCTCTTTTTTACGATTCTCATTTCCTTTTTCTACAGTGGCTAGTAGTAAACTTTCATTGGACTTTGCTAAGGCGTTCAGGGAAAAAGGTAATGTCTAGTCATTACCAGCTAGCCAACTTCATTTAACCAGGGAATAAGACATTACCGCTTGTGTAGGCAGAACTTTGCTACAGAGAGCTATATGCAACCATAACGCATGAGCAAGCATTCGGTACTCCATATTGATTTGCTTGATTAATCACTTAAATTCATCAACCACATCAACTTCAAATGTCATCTGCGTAAATAGTGTGAAATACCTTTCTCTCTCTCTCTCTCTCTCTCTCTCTCTCTCTCTCTCTCTCTCTCTCTCTCTCTCTCTCTCTCTCTCTCTCTCTCTCTCTCTCTCTTTTGCACATAAACAGATTATAAAATGTGTTCATATAGTCTAGAATGTTACTTTAAAGTTTATATCTTTACAAAACAAATATTAGTTCCTCTTGGAAAACTATTAATACATCACAATCATCTCCCAAATACACTTTTCTACGTGGGTAGGGAGATAGACTCAACAATTCTTTGGTATGAGAATTCTGTAGACAAGCGTGGCTGTCAACCGCTCTTAACATCTTTCACAAAGAGTAGTCTCAGTTCCAGCCACCAACCATCCTTGAGTCTTGGTGCGTCCAATCCTCAGCTATGCCACTTGGCATGGGTGCTGGCCTTGCGAGAACCACCTGTGCTATGGTCAAAACTGATCTCTAGTCCTGGCCCTCCGATCACAGACACCAACACACCACAGTTATCTTCTCTTCACATTAACATTATAACTAATTTTCAACTTCCTTAGAAATAAATGCTGATGTCCTGAAGTACTTAATGAGTCAAAATATATTAGCATGGAATGGTTCATGAAATCCCATGCAGCTCTGTAGTGAAAATCAAGACCGAAGGGGGAAGGCCACTACCATCAGAGTTCCTCACTATTGCAAAACTTACACTACCTTTTGATCTCGAACCATTTATGGATATTGTTCCTGATCTTTGATATTAAAGTGTTTTACAGAAATCTCTCCAAGACTTATGCTCTGACCAAATCTAGTTCAGTGGGATTGGTCCAGGGAAGGATCCAAGGAGTGTCATCAGATAAAATTTTGAGATTTTTAATGTGTTAATCTAAAGTTTCCAAATTCTGCAACCACAGAACTGATTATCCACAGAGGTTAAAAACAATCTCATAGGT
>NC_051392.1:31780994-31784371 GCF_015228065.2 Penaeus monodon
TTTAATTTCCAGTCGGAAAGCTTCTCTGATTCTGGGATCTTTTACTTTTTCGGGGTCTAATTTTCCTCTTTAGTCTTCATCGGTTTTTGTTTCTTCTCTTTGATCTTGATTGTTGCAACTACTGGGTTATGGTCGCTATCGCAATCGGCACAGGGGTATGTTCTTGCCTGCCTCGCCGCGGTCCTGAGCCTCCTGTTGATAGTTATGTAATCAAACTGACTTCTATCTCTGTCGCAGGATAGTACACCTTGTCACACAATTACACCTCATTCCCCTGCCCTAACCATTCCTTAAATATTGTGTTATTGGTGTTTTTTTCTGTCTTTTATGATTTTTGTCTTCACATTGTGTATTTTATATTTTTCTTAGAGCAAATAATTATGTGCCAATTTAATCAACTGTTGTTATATTTTCTTGTTCTTGTGTATATTATTCATGTTCATTTTTGGCAAATTTCATAAAATTATCTATTCTTCACCTTTATATAGTATGCCTGTTAGTAATTATTTCATTACTAATTGTATTTTCGGTTATATTCTGTATATATATATATATATATATATATATATATATATATATATATATATATATATATATATATATATATATATATCGTTGTGTTTCTTTGTAGTATCACCATTTTTCTTATTCTTACCGTGTGAATCGTTCGCTCCTTCACACATAGATTTAGATTACCTAACTAACCTCTAACCTGCCTACTTGACCACTCTACACGGAATTCACTCTAGGATTAGGAATTGTAATAAGTACCGTTCCTATGACTGAACACAACTCACTTTCATGGCGCCAATACCGAAGTTCGATATCTTGTCCTCAGTAATGATGGAATTAATGCTTCTTTAGTTTTAAGGTTTAGTGAATATGTAACGTGTAACTAACTCTCCATTTGCAAATAATGGCATCGCACTGCTAACACCATGCTTTATACAACCTTACATAGATATTAACACTACAAATTAATCTTAATCCTGGCTCATTGCCGTATACGAAGGAATCCTGCGGCTGCCGCTCAGAGAAATAACGCACACTTGCTCTTCGGTTAGCAGGCCCAGTTGCCACTGACTTGCCTATTTAGCCCGAATATATGGAAGTCTTGTCCAAATATTTTTCCTCTCTACAATGTGATGTACTCTACTGAACTCACTAATCCTGACAAATCGTAAGGGATTAACACCTCTTTTTACACGTTACCCTTCTTGTGACAAATTGTTTCTTATTATGCTCTTATTTTTGTGCATCTTAGTAAGGTGATTGACAAACATGTTATCATCCACCTCCTTAGCCCACTTACATTTCAGCCCCTGAAGACGATGTGACTGACCTTGCTACCGAATGTTGCACCTCAGTGCGAACCTCCGCCACACCCGAACAGAACCTGTATCCCTACGTGATTATTGCAATGGTTCAAGTGTTGTAGACGGCTCGAGGACGAGCCTTGCGCGTGGCCGGGCGATCTTTTGGCACGTTGGCATTTCTATAATATATACATATATAAATATATGTATATAGCATATATATTAATATATAATATATATATATATATATATATATATATATATATATATATATGTATATGTATGTATATATGTAAAATATTTACAATTATGTGTATGTGTGTGTGTGTGTATGTGTGTGTGTGTGTTGTGTGTGTGTGTGTGTGTGAGTGTGAGTGTGAGTGTGAGTGTGAGTGTGAGTGTGAATGTGATTTTGAGTGTACGTGTGTGAGTGTGTGTGTGTAACAATCCTCTCTGACCAGGCCTCGAACCTAGGTCACTCCGGGTATGCAACCACCCATACCACACGGTTTCGAATATCTAAATCAATTTCCACCGAGTGCCCACAGGGAGTGTGTGTGAAACCTCGCTATCCTTACTCATGTATGAGTAGTTGGGTAGTGTTTATGGAGCTAGTTAGATCCTAGTTGCACACTCCTTTTAGTGGGTCGTGCGGTATGGTTGGTTTACTACTGACCATCCAGTTTCATACCCGGAGTGACGTGGTAAGGGAGGGCTGTTGTATAGATAGATAGATAGATAGATATGCACATAGAATTACAATGTGTGTGTGGTGTGTGTGTGTGTGTGTGTGTGTGTGTGTGTGTGTGTGTGTGTGTGTACATTATATATATATATATATATATATATATACATATATATATATATATATATATATATATATATATATATATATATATATATATATATATATATATATAGGCCGCGGTGGCCGAATGATTAGAACATCGACTCAAGACTGGCACGACGGCAATCTGAGTTCGAGGGTTCGAGTCACCGGCCGGCGCGTTGTTCCCTTGGGCAAGGAACTTCACCTCGATTGCCTACCTAGCCACTGGGTGGCCAAACCAGCCCAAGTCAGTGCCGGTCCCACGCCCGGATAAAAATAGAAAGAATGATTACCTAAAAGGTAACACCGTAAAATATAAAGGTAACTGGGACCCTACCACGTACTCACCTCCAAGAGCATCACAACATGAAAACTACAATTAAATATCATGCTGTGACCACGGCGGCTCAGACATGAACCTACCGTTAAAAGAAGAAGATATATATATATATATATATATATATATATATAATATATATATATATATATATATATATATATTATATATATAACATATACATATATATATATATATATATATATATATTATATATTAAATATATATAGATAATACATATATTTATATATACATATATATATTATACATACATATATACATATATTCTCTTCTTTTAACGGTAGGTTCATGTCTGAGCCGCCGTGGTCACAGCATGATACTTAATTGTAGTTTTCATGTTGTGATGCTCTTGGAGTGAGTATGTGGTAGGGTCCCCAGTTCCTTTCCACAGAGAGTGTCGGTGTACCTTTTAAGGTAATCATTCTCTCTATTTATCCGGGCTTGGGACCAGCACTTGACTTGGGCTGGCTTGGCCACCAGTGGCTAGGTAGGCAATCAAGGTGAAGTTCCTTGCCCAAGGGAACAACGCGGCGGTCGGTGACTCGAACCCTTGAATTCAGATTGCCGTCGTGACAGTCTTGAGTCCGACGCCCTAACCATTGGGCCACCGCGGCCTTGACGATCATGGGCTTCCATGATTTTTTCTTAGCATTTAGAGCGGTGGTTTGCCATTGCCTTCCGCCGGTGTTTTTATCGAGTCACCATCTCTATTTACCCGCACTGATTTGAGCTGGCTTGGCCACCCAGTGGCTAGGCAGGCAATCGTGGTGAAGTTCCTTGCCCAAGGGAACAACGCGCCGGCCGGTGACTCGAACCCTCGAACTCAGAGTGCCGTCGTGACAGTCTGGTCGCCCTGAGCCAACCTTCCCCCCCA
>NC_051392.1:31784471-31805712 GCF_015228065.2 Penaeus monodon
CCAGGGAGATAGAATTCTGCCTTGCCTCGGCGACGCCATGACCTCCTGAGTGCTTCGAGTGTTATGCGCTGAAGAGCTCCCACAGAGCAACTGGTCTGTCAGGTTGTCGAGTTCTGTGAATCGGTCAGAGACTCCCATGGTGAACCCACGGGCACACTCCTCCTCCCTTAGTCTGTCCAAGTGAAAAACCTTAGGGTGGCCACTGCAGGGACGGGGAGTTTTGAAGTGGAACCGCAGGGTAGCCACAACCAGCCTATGGTCGGGGCCACAGAACTCGGCACTCCGGTAAACCCTGCAGTTCTGGAGGATCCTCCATCACGTGCTAACAAGAATGTGGTCGATCTCCTTGGCCACTGTACCAGTATCGCTGTACCAAGTCCAGCGATGCAGGTTGGAGCACTGGTACCATGAGCCAGAGATCCTCATTTTCTGGGAACTAGCAAAGTCCCAGAGAAGGAGGCTATTCTCGCTGCTGGGATCAGCTCCCGAGCCATGGGGTCTGAGAGACATCTTGTAGCCAGCTCAGTCACAGCCGGATACTGCACTGAAGTCACCCAGAACAATGCGGATATCCCACCGGGGGCAATCGTCTGCCACAGATGCAAGTTTGGCGTAGAACGCCTCTTTCACATCAATTTTATGTACATCGGTAGGAGCGTTTACAGCAATAAGAGACATGAAGCCAAAAGCATACTTCAGTCTCAATGCCATAATACGCTCATCAACCGGTGTCACCTCAACTACCGAGGGCTGAAATCGGCAGGAGATGGCTATGGCTACACCCTGGAGGTGATGACCATCGCTGTGGCCTGACCAGTAGTAGGTGTAACCACCCACACTGATCGTGCCGCTACCAGGTCTTCTCACCTCTGAGAGGGCAGCCACCTCAACTCCCAGTCGCCTCACTTCCCGCGATAGCAGAGGTAACCGCTCATCCTGCCCCAAGAACCGGATATTTCAAGCACCTACCCGGAAAGCACGCCTCAGATTATGCCTCAGGTGGTCACTCCGGGTGCACGCCACCTCTGCCGCCCCCGCCGACACAACCCCAAATAAAGGGGACCGCCCATGCTTGATGGTGGGTTGGCACCTGCCAGGGCGCATTCAGGACAAGTAACTCTCGTTCCAATCCTGCACCCCGACATTTGCCCTCCCAGCAGGACCCACAGCCCGCTTTACTTGCTGTTGGGAGGGAACAACACCCCCTCTCACAGCATTTCCATTTAATCCGAGACATTGCCAGAGGGTCTTTTCTGGGCAGGGGGGAGGACTGGCAAGGCCATCCTCCCCTGAGCCGCCCCCATTACCCCAGTGGTGGCTAGAGGCAGGAGTTGGTATGGAGCCAGAGCGCGTGTTCACACGCGGTGGCCATAGACTCCGACATCTGGGGGCCTCTGCTGCTCCGATCTGATTGATTGATTATTTAAAATTATTGCCGCTAGTTCAACGCTAGGTCATTAGCGGGCGAATACTTGTTAACTAGAAATATTAAAAGTTTTAAACTTTAAAAATCTTTCAATAATATCTTACAAATAACAATAAAAAATTTAAAATCAAAGCATAAATATTATGCTCTAAGGGCATAAACATTCATTGCATTAAACATTATGCATAATAAATTTTATTGAAAATTATTAGTCTCCTAACGGAACATAATAAGACCCTCTAGTCAACAATCCTCCCCAATACATTTTCAGTGTAATGGGGGACGACAAGTACATACGTCTTTGGTCGAGAACGTTGCACATCTTTCCCACTACATGTGCGATTCGTAATGGCTCTTGAAATCCTTCACAAAGTGCTTCACTTAGCCATCATCGGCCCATGAGTCAGTCTTGTGTGCCCGATTCTTAGTTCTGTTAATGCAACTTCCACTTTTCGGGTTGGTGGATGCTATAGTCACCCAACGGCCAAGGTCACTCTAATCTACCGCAGTCTGTTTCTGGAGGTATGCCTCCATGTTCACTTCCATTATTGCGAAGACAACTCCTTATGCGGGTTCAGGTCGGTGTGTGGGAGAGGGGAAAACGGAGAATCACCAGGCTGAGCGGCAGCTGCCCTCTGGCTTCTGATCAGCTCGCTCATTCCCAGGCTACCAACAGGCGCTGACACCCAACACAGAGTTATCTTTTTACGTGTGACTCAGTGCAAGCCATATCTTTGAACTCCCTACTTATGGATGTGATGAGTTTAAGCTCTTGATTGCTGCAAGGCATTACGAGAGTCACAATATATCACAACTAGATGGTTCGTAAGATCCTCTAGTCATCTTAACTGCTGCAAGGATGGAAAGAAACTAAGCAGTAAAGATTGAGGCTTCTAGAGAAATTACTTCGAGATGCAGTTCTTCCTTCTGCTCCTGCGCAAAGCCCACACCATTTTCAGATTGAACATCTGTATATTATTGCCTTGACCTTGGTACTTAGAAAATATGCTGAAGAAAATTTCTCTTTGATTCTGCTTCTGATATCTCTTTCCAATTCCTGACCAAATCATCTCGACTTGATTAGCCAAGGGGGGAATTGGGGAAATTCCAACAGCCAGACCTAGTGAGGACTCAAATTAAGAGCTTTACAAGATTTTGTCCTCATTCCCTACCATGGCATCGGCTATCCTTTAAGGGGTTAGAAAACCAAATTGGATGTAGGCGATCCCGGAATCCTTTGTCGTACGTGCAGTAAAATCAGGGTTTAGTATCCTCGGGTAATGAAAGAGGTGGTTTCCACTCTCAGCTTACAGGGATTCACAGGTGAAGCACCGAAAGCCCCCAGTACAGATTTGAGAGCTTCATTATGAACGAGTCCATGTCAGGAGAACAGTGGGAGTTGCAGAAGAATACACACAGCCATAATCAAGTTATATGAATAAGTGCTCGGTTAAAGCCGTAGAAGCGTTGTGAGGTCTGCACCCCAAAGTAGATGTGAAGAACCCGAAAATATAATCGCTTTTGCTAGCCTTCACTTTACCTGTTTGATGTGATGCACCAGGTAAGTCTTGAGGTCAAAAATTAGACCCAAGTACTTCACCTCTTGGACAAATTTGCAGTGGGTTTGCTCCTAAAATTAGAGGAAGTGGTGGAATTTCTCGTTGTTGAAATGTATAGCCATGTGTCTTGCTTGGAGCAAATTTGAAACCATAAGTATGTTGCCCCACTGTATAACAACCTGATTTATTGCAGCCTGCATGTGTCCTTGCACATCTTGTAAGCTTCCTCGAGCACGTACAGTGTAAGTCATCTATATAAAGATTACAGAGACAGAACTTGGAAAAACTTACAATAGTCATTTATAGCAATGGCAAAACAGGGTCACACTTAAGACACTCCTTTGTGGGACCTTCCAGTTGGTCTCCAGGTTAGAGAAAACGTTCCCACACGAACTCTAAATTTCCTGTTACCAAGGAAGTTTGTATGAAGGTAGGTAATGCTCCTCTTAAACCAAGTCATACAGCGTTCATGAGTATGCATGCGTACAAGTTCGGATCGTTAAGCCTTGTCAAGGTCAAAGAAGACTCTAACATGTGAGTCGCTGTTGCGTAAGGGAATTTGTATAGCGGGTTCCATTCTCACAAGTGCATCTGTGTGTCGATACTCAATTTTCTAAAGCCATAGTGATATGGGAGTCAACACGTTTTCTTTTTTTAGAAGCCATGTCAACTGAAGTTTACCATTTTCTCCATCAGCTTGCAGATGCGTGGTGAGAGAAATTGGTATGTAATTTCCTGGTGGGGAAGTATCTTTGCCAGGTTTAGGAAAGAATGATATTAGCTATTTCCATGTGGATGGCACTGTTCCCTCCCTATAGATCCCTATTGAATAAGTCCACAGGAAAACTTTCGGGGAAACTCTCGGTTACGTGAGATATCCATTTGATATGAAATATCATCACTTCCGGGGCAGTCTTATGGGCAGAGTGCAAAGCAGAGTCCATCTCCTTGCGCAAAATGGCAAGTGTATGGAAGTTCGCCTGCATTCTACTGAAGAACGACAAGGGGTGTTGTTCATGTTCAGCCGAAGAGTGGAGAAGCGGGCAGTGTAAGACTGCTCCAGGAGGAGATCTCTTGCCATGGATTTAGCTAGCTCATAGCAAATATCTTTTGTCTGTGCATGATTATCCCATCTATCTTCAGAGCAGGTCGTGGATAGGATGTGCTTCTTTCCAGCAATCTTACCACCTTATCCCATCAACCATGTAAGGGGGGTTCAGATAGAGTTAATAGAGGAACATACTGTCTCCACGCCGTCCGTTCTGACTCCTTAACGTGCGATGGCCTTGGCCGGGTCTTTTTGTAAAATGATCAAGGTTACAATGATGGGGCGTCGTTTCACTTCCTTAATGCAGCGTTCCTTGCTCTGACAGCTTGTGGGCATTCATCAGACCACACTATGAGATTACTGGAGGTCGACGGTACTGTCCGTACTTTGGAATGGATGCGCTTGCTTGCAAGGTGACTTCGTGATGTGACGTGGCTTTTAACAGCATCTTGAACACACTTGGAAATCAAAACAGATCCGTGCAGTTACTTGAGTTGATCTAAAAAAAAAAAAGATTCCAGTCTGCATGTCAAGTCGCATCTCTGCACTCCAGTGACTGGAATACATTCACCTCCTCCAAAATTATTGGAAAAATGGTCGCTCCATGTAAGTCTTCATGACCTGCCAAGGTGAAGTTCAAGCTGTGAATCAGGTGAAAACCTATTGATAGGTATATTGGAGAATGTCCCAGTTTGAACTTGGAAAGTCGGGGAAGTGTCACTGTTCAGTTAAAACGCATCTATCTTAAGACCATGGACTCCAAGCGCCTTCTCGAGAGTTGCACAAAATGTCTCCCCAGATGTATGCCGACCATTGAAATCTCCCAAGGTAGAAAGGTAGGAAATGGATGTGGAAACTGCCAAGTAGATCTCCATCATTTAGGGTGAGATATGTGGAGGAGGTAGATGGAGAACAGTGTAAGGTCGTTCAAGCCTATTCTCACAGCCTTCACCTGCAGTGTGTTGCAGGTGGATGCCTGGAAGGGAATATCAGCCGTAACATTACTGTATCCGCCATGAGGTCATTGTCAAGGTTCCATAATGGGCTTGAAATTGGGAATCCTCTCAGGGAAAATGGGACGATTTTCCTGGTCATAATCTCTTTTAGGCATACATAAAACTGGGTTCCATGAAGCTATCAGATGTTGCAGTTCTTCCTTTTGCATGAATTCCCTGACAGTCCATTGGTTAGGGTGATCCATTTCTTTAGAATTATTTATCATAAGGTGTTTGGCAGCACCTGTGGTAACGGTGTGCCTAAACCTTTAGGTGTCCCTGTTCCAGGGATCCTGGGAACCTTTTTAATGGGTTGTTTACCTGTGGAACTAGTTTCTAAGGTTCCTTGGAAGCGTCAGGCTTTCTTTGCCCTAGGCAAAGGACGGGACTGAGCCTTTGCTTCAAGGGCATTCTGTCTAGTACGCGGAGGCACCTGTGGTGTTGTTGAAGATGCAGCGGAGTCTTTGGGACAGGTTCAGGGATTCTTTGCTTGGCAAAAGGCGTGCCTGAGCTGTACTTCAGGAGCACTTCTGCCTAGCAGCAGATGCTCTGTGTGTGGATGTGGTGGCAGCTGGAAAGACTGTCACCGTTGAGGCCTCTGGAGAGCCTTGCCTGATGGCTCCAAAGACCCGTACTTGGGGAGGAGAGTCTCCTCAATAGGGACCACTCACTCCTACTTTTTTCTGGGGAAAAAACTCACCAGAGGCAGTCTAGTAGTGTCAGCAATTGGACTGATGTGAGAGGAAGTGCAGAGTGGTGCTGTAAGAAGCACTTGGAGGGCAATGGGTGGTGGGAAGGAGGTGGGCTAGAACCGAAGCAAAGGACTTACAGGGCTGTGCAAACAGCACACGGCACGTCGCTTGCCTCTGGAAAAACTAACTTCTACTGCTCCTTATTACCTATATTCCTTTTCAAATTTGTTACCTTTACATTGCTTTGAAGAAGCTTCATGAGTTCTGCAGTGGTACAGCATAGGACCTGGCCAGTTGTCATCTACCTTGATGACCTGTTTTACCACACTTTACACACACTCTTGGTTGTCCATTGTTCTTTAAAACGCCAAAGAGATGGCTCCAGGCCCATAACCTTGGCAGTGGAGGCAGCGCATAGGGTGGGCCACACATAGGCTTTACCTTCAGGTGGTACCATGCTAAACTTAAACCGATTCTGGAAGACCAATGTGTTAAAAGTTAGAAGAAGAGCTGGGTCGACTGTTCCAAACCATCATACTTTCTTCTAAAACGTTTTATGCCACTACATTAAAAATTCTCTAGTTCCTCTAACAGTTTCTCCTCAGAATAAATCATCAGGTCTCGGGGAGAAAAGACAAGTACCCTTAAACTGATTGACGGTTTTGTGAGAAGAGCATGAAACTGAGCCCAGGATGTTGCATATTCGCAGCAGGACGGTCACTCTCGTCTGGTGACGAAACCTCACACTATTCGGCATACCATCTCGCTGTGGGGGTGGATATGAGGATCACGTTGACATACTTCAAACTATTTTCGATGAACCTCAAAAAATGTCAAGATCCATGATTGATACACCATCAATGGTATCACTACCAGGATACTTATATATGAATGCTTTCATATAAACCAGTAAGACTCTTAGTGGGATTGAGGAGGACTTTTCCCCTTCTTACCTGGTTTGGGAGCCCGGGAACCATTACATTCTCATTCTTGCCCTTTGGAAGGCTGAAAAGGTTCAGACGTGACAACGTGTGATTTACAGAGAGAATGGTCGAGGGATTAAGCAGGTATCAGGGAGAGCGCTAGATCTTTGTAAATTTGTAGTACTCATACAAATTTGAATTCTTCATTTCCCTCACCCACCACCCCATGGAGTCCGAGGGGAAAGCTATAGTTGGGGTTCAAATCTTCCAACAGCCACAGGGGTTATGAGGACATATACGCAGCCACTATCACAGTATTGATGGCAGTCGCGGGACTATGCGCTACGATGAATAGAGCTTGGACCGCCAATTTGACCAGCGATTTGACTGACGGGGCATGACAAGTCACCCGTTAAACCAGAATAAAGGACCAAAGGAGGTGTGTGCTAGGCTGAAGGCGCCCCCGCGTGCAAGCATCGCTCAACCTCAGGACTCTGTATCTCGTAATAACGGGATGCCACGCACGGCAAACACACGTGGGAGAGTTCTCCCTTGTCTAGATGAATAAACCAGGGTGGGTGCACCATTTACCCCTCTCATAGGCCTTGTGCAACAGGAAGCCATTTTGTCTAACCCTCTCCACTGGTGGACCCTCTAGTATGGGTAGGCCCTCCTGGTCGGCTCACCAGATCATTGGGACCTCAAGCCCCCCCACTCGGGCAAGGCGGCTTCGTTAGGGAGGGGGTAGGTCCGCGGACGCCATCAGTACTGTAATAGTGGTGCGTATATTTACTCATACCCTGGGCTGTTGGGAGATTTTGAACCCAACTATAGCTTCCACCTCGTTGGACTCCATGCGTGGGTGGGGGGATGGGAAATTAAGAATTCAAATTTGTATGAGTACTACAAATTACACAGATCTAGCTCTCTCCCTGACGACCTGAGCAATCTGACCATCTCTCTGGGAAAATCACAGTTGTCACTTGGAACCTTTCGCTTCACAAGGGCAAGAAGGAATCGTAATGGTTCCCGGGCTCCAACCCAAACCAGGTAAGAAGGAAAAGTCTTCCTCATCCACTAAGGGAGCATCACCTGGACATATGGAAAGCATTTCATATAGTAAGTACCTGTAGTGAGACCATGATGGTGTATCAATCAGGGAATCTGACATTTTTGAGGTTCATCGGAAAATAGTGGAAAGTATGTCAACATGATCTCGTATCACCACACAGCGAGATGGTGCCGATAGTGAGGTTTGTCACCAGACCGAGAGATGACGTCTGAGTGTGATATGCAACATTCCTGGGGCTCAAGTTTCATGCTCTCCTCACCAAACCTTAATCAGTGTAAGGGAATTCTTTTCCGAGACCGATGAGTATCTGAGGAGAAAACTGTTTAGCGGAAACTAGGAATTTTAATGTAGGGCAGTAAAACGTTTTTTAGGAAGAAGTGATGGTTTGGAACAGTACGACACCAGATCTTATTCTAATATTTTAACACATTAGTCATTCCAGAACGGTTAAGTTAGCCAGGGTACTACCACCTCAAGGTGGTAAAAAGCCATATGTGCCCCAACCTATGCGGGCTTCACTGCCAAAGGGGGGGTTTTATCGGGCATGGGAAGCAACTCTTAGCCGTTGAAAGAACATGGACAAACCAAGAGTATGTGTAAAGTGTGCGTACAACAGAGTCATCAAGGAGGATGAAACCTGTCCAGTTCCAATATGCTGTTACCACGCCAAAGAAGCTCATGAAGCTTCTCAAAGCAATGTAAAAGTTACAAATTGAAAGAAGTATTGGTAATAAAGAGCAAGGAGAAAGTTAGTTTTCCAGAGGCAAAGCGATCGTCGGCCCGTGTGCTATTTGCACAGCCAGGAAGTCCTTTGCTTCGGTCTAGGCCCATCTCTTACCCACCAACCCTTGACCTCCAATGCCTTCTTACAGCTCCACACTCTGCCACTTTCCTCTAAACCCAGTCTCCAAATTGATGGACACGCCTCTGGTGAGTGTTCCACCAGAAATGGAGTAGGAGTGACGGGGTCTATGAGGCGACTTCCTCCTCCAAAAGTAGGTCTTTGGAGCCATCAATGAAGGCCAGAGGCTCAACTGGTGACAGCCCAGCTGCCAACCACATCCCACGGGCATCTGCTGCTAGCAGAATGCTCCTGAAGGAAAGGCTCAGGCACGCCCTTGCCCAAGCAAAGGAATCCTGAACCGTCCAAAGACTCAGCTGCAACAACAAATCCACGGGTGGCCTCGCTGCTAGACAGAATGCCCCTGAAGCCAAAGGTCAGGCCGCGTCCTTGACTAGGCAAAAGAAATCCTGAACCTGTCAAGGGAAACCTGTGAAACTAGTTCCACAAGGTAAACAACCATTAAAAGGTCCTACCAGGATCCTGGAAATGGACAGCTAAAGGTGTTGAGGCAAACCTTGACCACAGGTGCTGCAAACAACGATGAAGAATAATATAAAAAGAACTGGCTGCCCTAATCCAATGAACTGTCAGGGAATTATGCACAATGGGAAGAACTTACATCTGATAGCTTCATGGAAACCAGTTTGTGTATGCATACAAGAGATTATGACAGGAAAATCGTCCCATTTCTGAGAGGATTCCAAGTTCAAGCCCATTATGGAAACTTTGACAATGGACCTCATGGAGGAGGTCAGATTATCCCTTCCAGGCCATACACCGGCAGACAACAACTGCAGGTGAAGGCTGTGGAGAATAGCGCTTGACACGACCTTACACTGTTGCATCCATCTACCTTCCTGCCACATAATCTTCAACAATAAATGATTTGGAATGATTGTATGGGCAGTTGCCACATTCCATTTCTCCTCTTGGGAGATTTCAATGGTCGGCCTCACCTCTGGGAGACATTTGTGCAACCCTCGAGCGGGGGGGGGGGTGAAGGGCCCTTGGAGTCCTGTTCTTAGAGTAGATGCAGTTTACTGAACAATGACACTCCACACTATTCTCCAAGGCTTCAAACTTGGGACATTTCTCAATATAGCACCTATCAAATAGGGTTCACCCGATTAACAGTTGAACTTCACTTGGCAGGTCATGGAAGACTTCATGCGAAGCGAACATTTTCCAATAATTAGAAGGAGGTGAATGGTATTCCAGCAATGGCGTGCAGAGATGGCGACTTGAACATGCAGACGGGAATCTTTTTGATTAACTGCAGTATTGCAAGGAATCGTTAATGATTTTCCAGTGGTTCAAGCCTGCTGTTAATCTACTCACACACGAATTACTTGCAGCAGAAGTTCCAATTCCCAAAAGTAGCGGCAGTATCGTCTCGACTCCAGTCCATGGTGGTTCTGATGAATGCCAACAAGCTGCAGAGCAAGGAAACACTGCATTAAGGCAGTGAGAAAACAACGCCCAGCATTGTAACCTTGAGCAGTTACAAAAAGGACCTGAAGCCAAGGACAGGCGAGTGCTTAAAGGAGGCTAGACGGACGTCGTGGAGACAGTATGTCTCCTCGATAACGTGGGACCCCAGTAGCATGGGTTGGGACAAGGTGGTATAGATGCTTGAAGAGGCACATCCATATACAACCTGCTATGAAGATAGATGGAATATCAGCACAGACAAAAAAGATATATGCTAATGAGCTAGCTAAATCCATGGCAGAGATCTCCTCTGGCGCATCTTACACTGCCGAATTCTCCCCTCCGTGGCTGAACGGAGCAACACCCAGTGTAGTTCTCCAGTAGGATTGCAGCAGGGAACTTCCATATAACCTTGACGTTTTTGCGCAAGGAGATGGACTCTGCTTTGCAGCTCTGCCGTAAGACTGCCCAGGAAGTGGACGATATTCCATATCAAATGATATCCACTTAACCGGGAGAGTTCCCAGAAGTTCTGTTTGGACTTATTCAATAGGAATCTAATAGCGGAGGGCACAGGCCATGCCACATGGAACGAGGCTATAATTCATCTGTTCTAAACCTGGCAAGGATGCTTCCATACCAAGAAATTATAAACCACTTTCTCTCACCAGCTAGCATCTGCAAGCTGATGGAGGAAAATGGTTTAAACTCAGGTTGACATTGGCTGCTAGAAAAAGGAAAAGTTGTTGACCCCATATCAAATATGGTTTTGAAATTCGAGATCGACCACAGATGAATTGTGAGGATGGAAACTGCTATACAGAATTTACTCACACAGCGACGTACATGTTAGCAGTCTTCTGACCTGAAAAGGCTTGTACGACACGACTGGAAGCATGGCATAACTCATGAAGCCGTATGACATGGTTTAAGAGGAGCATTACCTACATTCATACAAAGCTTCCTGCTAACAGGAAATTTAGAGTTCGGGAGTGAGGAAAACAGTTTCTTAACTATGCTGGAAGGGTCCCACAAGGGAGTGCTTAAGTGTGACCCTCGTCTGGCCATTGCTATAAAGACATTGTAAAAGTTGTTCCAAGTTCTGTCTAATGTAATCTGTATGTGGATGGATTTACACTGTTTACTGCTCAGGAGGAAGTTAAGGACTGTGCAAGGACACATGAAGGCTGCAGGAAATCAGGTTGTACAGTGGGCACCATTATAATGGGTTCATATTTTCCCAAGCAAGACCATGTGCTATACATTTCACAATATGAGGAAAATTCCAACCTTCCCTCTATTTAGCGGCAAACCCACTGCAATTTGTCCAAGAGGTGAAGTACTTGGGTCTAATTTTGGACTCAGACTTACATGGGTGCCTTGCACATCAAACAGTAAAAGTGAAGGCTACAAATAGCGTTAGTATTTTGCGGGTTCTTTCAAATCTATACCTTTTTTGGGGTGCAGAACCGCACAACACGCCTTCTACGGCTTTACCGAGCGCTTATTCGTAGTAAGTGATTTGGCTAGTGAGGTGTTTCTTCTGCAACTCCCATTGTTCTCCAGACATTGGACTCAGTCATAATGAAGCTCTCAGACTCTGTACTGGGGCTTTAGGTCTTCCCCTGTGGAATCCCTGTATGCTGAGAGTGAGAACCACCTCTTTCATTACACCGGGGACTACATGAACTGATTTACTCCGAGACTACAAAGGATTCCAGGATCTCCTACATCCAGATGGTTTAAACCCCCTTGAGGATAACGATCATTATGGTAGGAGAATGGAGGAATCTTAGTGGAAGATCGTAATTTGAGTCTCACTAAGGTCTGGCTGTTTGGAATTCCCCAATTCCCCCCTTGGACTAATCAAGTCGAGATGAATTTGTCGAATTGGGAACAGGGGAGAGATCCGAGCAGACGTCAGAGAGGAAATTTTCTTCAGCATATTTCTAAGTTACCAAGTGATCAGAGCATATATAAGATGTTAGAAATCTGAAAAGGTGGGGCTTTGCAGCAGTGAGTAGAAGGAAGACTGCATATGGCAGTCTGTCTCTAGGCAGCCTCGAACTTTACTGCAGAGGTACATGCCATCCGTGCAGCAGTTAGATGACCTAGAGAATCTTACGAACCATCTATTGTGATATATTGTGACTCCGCTAGTGCTTGAAAGCAATAAAGAGCTTTAAATCATCACATCCAGTAGTAAGGGAGTTCAGATTGGCTTGTACTGATGTTCAACATGTAAAAAGATCACGTGTTGGGTGCTAAGCGCATGTGGTATCAGTGGGAATGAGCGAGTCTGATCAGAAAGGCCAAGGCAGCTGCCGCAGCCTTGTGAGCTCGTTTTCCTCTCCCACACACGCCGAAACCCAGCATAAGGAGTGTGCTTCGTAATAAATGGAAGGAAAGGAACAATGGAGGCATACCTCCGAAACAAAACTGCAATAGCATTAGAGATGACCTTGGCAGTTGGGACTAGATTACCTCATCCCCCCCTCCCCCCGAAAAGTGGAAGTTGCATAAACAAGACTAAGAATCGGGCACACAAGACGACTCATGGGCCGAATGATGGCTAAAAAGTGAAGCACTTTGTGAAGGATGCAAGAGCCATTAACGATCGCACATGGTATTGGAAAGATGTGCAACATTCTCAGACCAAAGACGTATGTACTTGTCTCCCCCATATACACTGAAAAATGTATTGGGGGAGGATTGTGACATAGAGGTGTGGTGACCTACGTGCGACGAGCTTCCGCGCTCGGTAGAGTCAGGTCCAGGCGGTTTGGCGATCCGACTCCTGCCAATCACCGCGCAGCTCATCGGACCCGACTAAGAGGATACATCGAGGCTGGCATATTAAGCCGCCGAGTCCAAAAGAAACTCACTCATCATCGCTAGCATCTCACTCGAACCACTGCGGTGACACTCTAAAATAAAGAGTAATGTGATCTTGGGGCGTTGCCGACACCACACTGGTGACTCGGAGTTAAGAGCCCAGTAGCAGATGTGTGTCAGCCGACTTTGAAAGCCATTGCCCACCTGCCCACCATGGGCTGACTCCTGAATGGTTTCTGCAGGTGGAAACAGGAGTTACTCCTACGCCATGTCACCTTTCCGGACCACCAAAATATCGGTACTGGTCACCAGCCTTTCGCCTGACCTCCTACTCTCCGTCAGCGACTTATTAACACCCCGAGTACAACACATATGAATCCTCAAAGAAGCAATCTTGCAGAGCGCCACGCCTTCCCTATCCAACGCGCTGCGCGCTTCCTTCACAGCTTCGTCGCCTGACACCCGTACTCCCTCGGAAATACTCCCGGACATACAACGCACTCTCTCCAGTGCCATACATCATCGCTACCGACCTTTCTACGCTCGATGTTCCTTCAGCGTATACCAGCGACGGTTCAAACCGCTCTCAACTAGCGTCGGAAACTCCTATTGAGCAAACTACCCTTCAAAATCGGGACGAGATTATAGCCATCCAGAACTACCGCACAAGTTTCAGCTGTAGCCTCTCCACCACCTAAACATGGAAGCCCTCGCGACACAGGTTGCCGAAACTCACAAGCCATTCGACAACTTTCAGCCCAGCGAACCTTCACCAGTCCAGATCCGCCATCGCCAGTTACTGCAATCACCCCGGTTCAACCGCGATCGTGGACGAGAATACGCGCCCCTCAGTACGTCACACCTACAGCCGCCGACGTTCCCGATCCAGGTAGCTACGTTTCTACCATTCCCCGATTGGCAGCAGGTGCGCGGTCGGTGCGAACCCACCTTGCTCGTGGCGGAAACGGACACCGCGGGGGAGAACTAGTAGCGCGCATTTCTCGTCAGGCCCCAGACGGCGCCTATTTTCCTACGTCCGCGAAAACAATTTCCACGGCGGTTTGGGGACAAAGGAGCGGAAGCAGTCCTCATTCGCATCCTTAAGAGACAGCAAGGCCTGCTTCTCGCACATTGGAGGCTGCACAACTGTAGCCCCCTCAACGTATATGGTGAAGCGCTCATTGACCCTCCTTTTTCGCAGCGGCGCTCCGCACTCCCCCGAAGCTGACATGGTTTTTCCTTGTCGCCGAGTACAGCAGCCGATCCCGGAGCGATTTCCGGCTCACCACGGATTCACGGTGGACTAGGGGGAGTGGCTTGTTACTGGAACCCGGTCTTTTCACGCTGCAGGCCACACTTGCACCTGATCGCTTCCGCATCGCAAAGGCAGAGTCGAGGCACATGCGAGAGCTCGCATCATACGCCCTTCCAGCAGCCTAGTGGGCATCTCCCTGCACCCTTGTTCTAAGAAGGACGGCGACTTGGCGTCCTGTGGGATTATCGTCACCTCAACACAGCCACGCACCGGACCGCTACCCCTCCCGCCACTCCACTCCTTCACCAAAGGGAGCTATCGGGATGCACGATTCTCTCTACAATCGACCTCGCTCAGGAGCGTACCACCAAATCCCCATCGGCCGAGGAGGCCATCCCGACGACAGCGTGACCACGCCCTTCGGCCGGTACGAATTCCAGCGAATGCCGTTCGACTCCCGCAACGCCCCCGCCCAGACCTTCCAGCGCTTCAGGACGATGTTTCCCCCGTGGCAGACAGGGTGTCTTCGTCTACATCGACGATATACTCACCCAGCAGCAAAGAGAGTGAACACCAGCAGCACCTCGGGCTTCTTGACCGCTTGCAGTGAGCCGGAGTCGTTTCAACCCTGGTAAGAGTCGTTTCGGAGTTCCCCTCTTTTTTAAACTCTCTAGGGGGGGGTTTTTTCCAACCCCCCCCCCCCAAAAACGGGAAATTTTACCGCCGGACGGTATTACCCCAGCTCAGAGAAAGGTCAGCAGTATCAGGCAGTTCCTAGCAACAATGAAGACACAGCTCGGACCAGTACCTCGGCCTATCATGATTAACTTCTTCAGGAGGTTCATCCGAAGTGTGCACTTCTTCTGGCACCTCTGCAACGTCTCCTCGCTCCATCCCGGTCGGACGCGGCAGAAGAGACGGTACTTGGACATCTGAGGCGAGGAAGCTTTCGTAGGCTAGCAGACGCTTAGCTCGGCGACCCTCCTCAAACCACCCGCAGCAGGGAGCAGCAGTCGACGCTCGGACACCGCCATGGGAGCAGTTTTGTTAAACAGATTCAGGGACGGTGGGCAACCCCGGCTTTCTTTTCACGGACTCTCAGCCCACAACAAAATAGGTACAGTGCTTTAGGCAAGGCGGCCCTGAGGTGACCACGGCCATCAAAACACTCCGGACATATGTCGAGGGGGGAGGACGTCCACATCTGACGGACCACAAGCCCATCACCTTCGCCCTGCACAACAGGAGGCGCCGGCAGTCCCCGCGTGGGAGAGGCCACCTGGCCTTTCATGCCCATTACACACTGACAACAACACATCCAGGGACACCAACAACCAGCTGCGACGCCCTATCAGAGTCTCGATATGCCTTTGTAAGGCGAGCAGCACCCTGATCGATACTACCAGCTGGTTCGCAGGGAGCCACAACAGGACCCTTCCCCTCCCCAGGATCACCGACGGAGATACCTCCTTCAACTAGAGCAGGTGAAGCTTCAGGGCTCCCGGGACACATCCTCTGCGGACATGCGCTGGCGCCCCCGTCATTACATTACTACCGTCCACTCCGCGACAGTTTTTTTTCGAAGCTTACCACGCGTATAAGGGAATCCGCGCAAACAGGACCCTCGCCGCAACAAAGCGTCTGGCCCGGCATCAATAGAGGACGTCCGGCAGTGTGGCGCACCTGCATTCGAATGTCAACGCAGTAAGTTCCCCGACACACTAAGTCTCCCACAGGTGGCCTTGTACAGGATGGCCGGGGGACCGCTTCGAGCTATGTATCACCTCGACGTAGTCGGCCCCTACCAGCAGCCCAAGGTTACAGTACGTCTGACGATGATTGACCGGTTTACCAGGTGGCCTGAGGCCACACCTATGCCAGGACACAAACGCCTGCCACCAATTGCCAAGGACCTTTATAAGCACCATGGAGTATCTCGCTACGGGACTACAGCGGACGTTCACGGACCGAACAGAGGTCCCAGTTGAATCCGAGGCTCTGGCGGGCAGCTGATGATCCTTCTCGGCTGAAGCGCATCGGACCACACATACCATCCCAGCGCCAATGGCATGGGGGACCGCCAGCCAGAGGATGGTCTACGGAACCACCATAGCTCTCCCTGCATGACTTTCTAGTCAGCTCGTAGATCAGGATCCGGAGCATTCGGCAAAGCAGCTTCGCGGGACGCATGGCCACCCGTCGCTCTAGTCCTACTGAGGACCATCACGGCAACGAGACTCTACTGCCCCTCGACCTCCAAGCACTTCACATGTCTATAAGGACGACCACCCAAGCCTCCCCTCTGCCCACCCTATGGAGGGACCCTCCCGGTCATCAAAGCGGGACAGTAAAAACCACACCATTCGGGCGACACGAGGAGGGACGGACAACCTCAGCATCGACCGTGCGAAGCCTGCGCATACTCAGGAGCAATGCCCACGATTTCGAAGCGTTCGTGTTCGCGACCGTTACACTGGAAGGGGAAGTGCTGTGGTGACCAACGTGCGACGAGCTTCCGCGCCGGGTAGAGTCAAGGTCCAGGCGGTTGGCGATCCGACTCCGCCATCACCGCGCAAGTCATCGGGACCTGACTCGAGAGTATACATCGCGGCTGGATATTTATGCCACCCGAGTCCAAAGGAAACCATCTCATCGGCTAGGCTCTCACCCGAACACTAGTTGTACATCTAAAAATAAAGAGTAATTTGATCTTCTTGTGCGTTTGCCTACAAACACAGAGGGTATTATTAGTTTCTTAGGGAGACTAATATTTTCAATAAAAATTTACTTATGCACAATGTTTATGCAATGATTTTATGCACTTAGAGATAAATTTATGCTTTTTTTTGATTTTTAATTATTATGTTATGGGTAAGATATTTATTGTATAAATTTTTAAAGTTTTTAAACATTTTAATATTTCTAGGTTAACAGTATACGCCGCGATAATGACCTGAATTGTTGACGCTGCAGGATAATTAAATAAATCAAGCAATCAATCGTCTGTGCCTCTCTGTCTCTCTGTTTGTTCTGTCTGTAGGTCTGCTAGGTGTCTCTGTCACCCCTAGCTATCTCTCTCTGTCTGTCTTTCCCCCCGCTCTCTCTCTCTGTATGTCTTTCTGGCTCCCTCTCTCTATATCTGTCTTTCTATCCACTTCTGCTCTGTCTGTCTGGATGGTTCACTCCTTTCTTATCTCTCTCTTACTATCGGTCTATCTCGTCTCCGCGACCTTTCCCTCTCCCTCCTTCACTTCTCCTTTCGGTCGCCCACTCCTCTCTCTTCACGCTCATCTGCATCTCCATTATCTGCAATTTCGTCAAGCAAAACAGGTACATTTGTAATGAAAAGTTATTAAAGTTTATCCTTTTTCAAGAATACCCTCGTACTTCATCTCGCTTTGCTCACCCTGTCTTTCTCGTTCTATCATTCTTTCTATCCTCTACTCCCCTCTCTCTCTGTTTTTCTTTCCTTTCTCTCTCCTCCCTTCCCCCCCCCCCCCCCTAACCTCTCATAAAAACGGTCATCAAGACAGTGTATTGAAATTCTGTGATCTTAGAGAGGGTATTAAGAAGTTAAATTGATGAAAGGACTTTAGTAAAGCATTAATTTTGATAATATAGAGTGCCTTCCGAGAAATATTGGTAGATTATAATAATGATAATGGTGAAAATAAGAGAGAATGGTATTGCGATAATGATAGTAGCAAAAACAGTAATGATGATATATATTATAAAAAGGCCATAAAAATTCTGATAACGATAACAATAAGGGCAAGATGGCAATGATAAATATAACTATAATGATATTAAAAATAATGATGATTATAATAAGCATAATCATATTGACAACAATAGTGCAAATTACTAAAATATTAATAGCAACAATACAATAATAACAATGATAATGGCGGTGATGAGGATAATAAGGATGAAGATTATGATAACGACAATGATAACTATAACGATGATAATTACAACAGTTATTATTGTAAGGTTCACGCCTTGCTTAAGGCCAGATGTCATCTGCGAAAGAGGAGCTCGGAGTACTCATGTGAGGCGGGGAACAAGTAGGAAGGAACAAAGGGGTCCCGCTCACTCCTCGTGAGGAAAGAAAAAAAGGCCAAAAAAGGGCCAATCTTGCAAGTTCTGCGGAAATAGATTGATTATTGCTTTAACAGATACTATTTACCGGACAGTGCTAAAAAAAATTCTTTTCTTACACAAAATAAGCAGATAAAAGGGGTAAGCGGAGAGATAAGAACAGTAGTAATCGTAGTAGAAGTAGAAGCACAAGCAGAACAGTAGTGGCAGAAGTAGTAGTAGTAGTAGTAGTAGCAGAGTAAAAATACAAGAGACTAAAGAGATAAAACACAGGTAAGATTAAATAAAAGCAGCAAGAATAGTAAAAGCAGGAATAAAACAAAGGCAGGTAAGCAATATTTAAAATCAGTGCTAAAATTTAACTGAAATTGAATAGCAGTTGCTAAAATACATCCTCATTGATAAATTCAATACTCAAACGTCCAGCGCAAATACAAAGTACCCAAGAAACGAAAATGGGCTGCTACAACATTTGGTGATGTTTCAGCATCGATGAGTGTACATCAGAAACACGCACAATTCCAAGTGACGCTGTTTATTGCCATGGGCCACAGGCTGTTATGGACTCGTGACGTCACAGAAAACGAACACAATTCAAATAAAATATGTGATAAAAACATTAGACAATAAAATGCACATAAAAAATAAAGTAAAACACTATAAAAATACAAAGTAAGAAAAATACGTGTCAATAATATCAAAATGAAACATAAATACAAAACAGTTTATAAAATAATAAAATAAGTATTCAAAACTCGTAATAGAATGGTTAGAATAAAACAAAAAAATACTTGGCTGAAAATTACGTGTCATGTTATTGTCACCTCGAGGTAAGTTGAAAAAAAAAGGCTGAAAGATAAAACCAAAGACTTAAAAAACAAATTAAACAAAAGCAGAACTGGTGTGAAATAACACAAGGCAGCAGTCAAAGTGATTAAAAGGGAGGCCAGTAGCAAACGGGCACCGGGATAACTAAAGTAGTGCATCGCAGGGGGAAACGTGGTACCATACGAAGTTAAATGGGAGTGCCATTGGAATGTGTCGCCCTCGTCTGGATCGCAGACCACACTCTACATTATCATCAAATTAATAGGGTAATTTTTCTTTTTATGTTTTATTATTCTTGTAATCACCTTCATCGTAGCTATCATTATTGCTTTTCAATCATTATCATTAGTACTGCTTTAATAATAATAGTCACTATTATCAGTATTATTATTATTATTATTCATAACATGAATAATAATGAGGGTAATAATGATAATGGTCCTATTATTACTTCTACTACTACTAATAGTCAAAATAGGTCCCATATCCACAGAGTACTCTACTATCTGTAGAGTACTACTTAGCCGCAGGATGATGCGGTAGGATGGCCAGGTCTTTTCTGCCCCTTTATCCTGTTGTTTTATCTCTTTCCGACTTTCATTTCATACTGGATGTTAACCATGCTTTCACACACACACACACACACACACACATACACACACACACACACACACACACACACACACACACACACACACACACACACACACACACACACACACACATACACACACACACACACACACATACACATACACATACACATAAACGCACGATTAGTCTGATTAAAAATAATGTACATCATGTTTATGCAATATCTTTATGCTGCATTCATTTGATTACAGCATAGTATCTATTATTTTTTTTACTGCGCTTATCGTTGTACTTGATACTCCATGATCTATCGCAGTGCGCGATGCCCCGTTTCGGCTTATCCAACTTCGGCGACCCCGGCTTGCTCTTTCGTAATGGAGATACCAAGCAACGATTTTACAAACTATACCAAAAGAGCTAGAGATGCCAGGCGTCGCTAGCCAGTTATTCAAATATTTTATCTACACATGAATAAGCCGTAATTAGTTAATTCAAGCTGAACTATGAGTATATAATTAAAATTATATTATCACGATGCTTATAAACCCTACAACGAAGAAAGCAAATATTACGAAGAAACGGTAGAATCATGATGATAACTACTATTGTTTGCATTGTGTGGTCATGTATCGGAGGCGCCACAGAAATTTTGATACTCAATACTTTCTTGTAATTATTTCCATACCAAAATGATACTATTAAAGTTCTTTGCAGTGTGTCATCAAAGTTATGAGTCTAAAGATCCTTCTTGTAGTTTTTTTTAAATATCCTATTTATCATATTTTCAATTCCCATCCTCAGACACCTATAGTTCTATTGGTGTGCCAGAACACAGGGATAGTAAATGCTATGCACTCAGATTCCTAGCAGGGAATCTCACAAAAGCCACTACATGTCCATAATGTTATCCTACAATCAGGTTGGAAAGCAAGGTATGAGGGCAGAGATCAAAGAGGTATATTTTTGGCACTACTTTTGCACATTTTATTTGCATGCATAAATAACTAAATGTCATGCGGCAGTGGTCTACATCAGGCTTTGGCCATTATCATGCTATCAAATACAGTATTCGCCTTGTCTTAATGAGGAAGATGGGTAAGCTTAGTCTACACCCCATGTGGACTTAAAGTATTGCGGTTGAGGTTCTCGGGTAGGCCTATATATCCTTATGTCATACAACCCTACAGCTATAGTCTAGATTCAGGTAAGATTATGAAAAAAAAAAATATTTATACTGTGACTTTATTCAATAAATGAAAAGTTATTGCTATAATGTGGACGTAAATATAATGTCTTTACTTACAAGTTAAAGTTTATGAGTGTGATCACAGCATGTAACAAAGTGTTCGTGAATATAATTGTATTTTTTCTTTGTAATAACGTTTACTTCTCTGTTATATGCGGTGTATTATAATCACACCATCTACATAAAACGTACACTTTTCAGATTATTTGATTATGACATTTGTGTAAAAAAAGTTTGAATATCTGGCTAGCGATGCTTGGGACTAGGCGCTCTTTTGGTCTACAGATTGTAAATCGCACCAGCACGGATACAGGATTCCGTTTGTAGACATTAGACCTTACCCTCGATGGTCTGCACGGACCCCTCGATGTAAGGTGCGTCAGCACCTCCAG
>NC_051392.1:31805812-31821875 GCF_015228065.2 Penaeus monodon
TGCCTTTTAAAATGGACACGACATCGACAAAAACATGCTGCCTTTGAGATTGTCCAGCAGATGGACTCTCATGTTGTCCTCTCCAGGCTCTGAGTACCCCTCAGGCGTCCTCCCTGACCGAGATGGGAGCACAACCTGAACCAGCTGAAACATCTGCTGCTCCCACGACTGTAGCCCAGAATCCAAGCCGAAAGGGCGGGCTGAAACTACCCAAGCCAGAGACAGTGTTTGAGGTTCAATCTAAATCTGAAAGCTTCGACAATGCCTACCAATTGGTGAGAGCATTGGAGATGCAGAGAAAAATCCATTTGTCAATCCAGGTTGCCATAGACCAGGGCATGATTGTTATGCCCAAAAACCAAGCTACCCTGAATTTCCTGCAGGAAATGAAGGAGCTTAATGATGGGAGGAAAGTGGTCCTCTTGCCACTGAATCCCGACGACAGGAGAGTCAAGATGGTGCTACTTGGCTTCTCACTTCTCACAAGGATCATATTTCTTTTTCCGTGTCCCCCATTTGTGTACTATTAGCCAATCATTTTCTGTATATGGGAATTACTGCAAGTACTTTTTTCTTTCATCCGCTAACCCAGTCGCGATATCTCAAAACAAAGTAATTTTGCCGTGCTGTTGTTAGAGTCCTTTCTGTTTTTCTACATACTCTGATGAGTTCTCCTCCATTAGAAAATACTAGTGCAAAAAAGTCGATTGTCGTAAAGGCTCTGCAGACTTTGCTAGGTTTCTCCCCTAAGCACTCTGACTCTGATCTTACTTCTTCTTGCTCATCTTCTCCTTCACCATCTACTTCTGAATCACTCTCCCTTCTTTCTCTCACTGCAACAAACTGATTCCCCTCCTCTGAGCTCACCCTTGTACAGCTGTATCAAGCATGGGTCCGGCATGGCTCCGACGATGTAGCATTAAAATTCTCGGGCTCTAACGTCTCTGTTGACCAATTTTTTGGGTGTGGAAGTAATCATTCAGGGAGTCCAAGCGTTTTGCTACATCGTGCCTCATGGCGGCCAGAATGCGACTCAACCACGAAATCTGAGCGTGGCTGAAGTGATAGAGTTCTTTAATCATTTGCTGGAGATCAAAAGTCGTATGGAATTTTCACTTCAGTATTTTCGAGACAGACAGAGAATCACCATTTACCTACTTCATTTCAAAGGATGATCTTTCATCTTACTTAAATAAATTTTGAGTAAAGCTCATGCAATGGGCGCAGTCTATCCTGGACTTTGACGCATCGGTGTTTCTTAAGAAATGTGTTACTCAGAGTGGTTCTGGAACATTTTCCATGGTTAGTATCCTCCATCTTTTCCAGCTGCGTCCAAATTAGTTCGGGATAAAGTCAACCAGTGCTTTCATTCGATAAGCTTCCTTGAAGTCCTTGCGAATGAAATATCAGATAAGGGTGGAAATGTGTAGGTGGTAGCAAATGTAGTTAGACCAGGGAATAATAAGGGAAATAATAATAAATATAACAGCTTAGGGCAGAATGAACTGCGGCATGAACCCACTGGTGCAGTCGAGGTAGGAGATAGATGTACCTCGCCCTTGCCTGCGTACCGCTGCGAGGGGCAAACCCCCACTTCCACACTCGCGTCAATATCTATGATCTTCTGGACCACAGTACTTTGAATACTTTGTGTCGTAGATCTATCTGGGTGGTCTGCTCGGCAGTTCTGTCCGTTCTGTAACAGGCAGGGTCACGTGTATAATAAATGCACGTGGTTCCCGGATCAGGTGGCGATCACCCTTAAATTCATCGTGAGGATGAACAGGGAAGGAGCTTATAGTAAGTGAGTGTTTAATTTTTTAGAGGAAGAGATGGTAGGTTTCGAAGCAGGAGAGGAAGTGCACTGGTCTCTGGTGTAGTTTTGTCGTCTTCTCAGTCTCGTGTTGTTAGTGCTGGTATACTGAACACAGGAATGGGGCCCCCTCTCTTACCTGCTAAGATTTTAAGGAAGGTTGCATACTCTTTCATTGATACTGGAAGTCTCGTGAGTGAATGGGTGTTAGACGACTTTCAGCTCTTGTCTGAGGTATCGCTAGCCAATGTTTGTGTTAAAGGTATAACAGGATCTAATCTAGTGTAATTAGAACTACATATATCACTTGATTGTATCACTCATTCATACACGACCACATACACACCACTCTCTCCCTTACCCCTCTCATTACCTCCCTGTCTCTTCCCTGCAACTACTCCGTCCCCTGTCTCTCCTCCACCTCCTTCACATTCCATGTCTTTTGCGAGACCTTCTAGGTCTCATTCTATTCATCATAAAATGCTTCCCCTCAGCAATACCTAACGCACACATTCACGGCCACATCACATGATCCCGCTCATCAAAGCATTGCATGTGGTTGACAATGATGGTTTGGCACACTTAATGGTGCCGGAGTCTGTAGTAATTCTGCCTTCCATAACATTCTAGTGAATGTAACAGCCTTGGTAGGTAAATATGGTACTGCCCCTTGCTTTGATAGTGGCATTAGGTTAATAGATTACGAGGTCACAGATCTCCAGATAGCTGAATTTCAACTGCCTGTGTCTGCTTTCTCTGGCACCGCTTCTTCCATATCCCCCAATTCAGCTGAACCATTCACTACAGCATCAGCAAAGGGTATGCAAGGGCCATTCGCATTTAGTGCGGGTAAGGAGATTCTAGGCAAGTTGTTAGATCAATTCCCCGACATTTAACCGACCAAGGACCGTCCGTTAGGCAGAACACATATAGTAGAACACAGCTAAGCCTATGTATATTCTGGCATACAAGATTCTGCACAGCAGGCATCAGATTCTTTAGATGACATTTTGGTTTGTTCACCTTTGATTCCCCCCCTAATGGAAGCTGCCTTGCTACGGTGGGGGGATTGAGGTCCCAATGATCTGGTGAGCTGGACCAGAGGGATACCTATACTGGAGGGGTCACCAGTGAGGGATCAGACAAAAATGGCTTCCTGGTGCACCAAGACCTATGAGAGAGGATGGTGCACTCACCCCGGGTTCATTCCATCTTTGTCCAGGAGAACTCTCCCATGTGTGTCTGCCATGCGTGTACACATCTTTGGTACTTTATTCTGGTTAGGCTTAATCAAGGCCCGGTCAAATCAATTGGCTGGTCAAATATGGCTAGGGTCAAACAGGTACTGTTCAGTCGGTAGCACATAGGTCCCGCGACTGCCATCAGTACTGTAATAGTGGATGATTTGCAAATTTACAAAGATCTTGGTCTCTCCCTGGCAACCTACGCAATCCCCTGGCCATTCCCTAGGGAACACATGTCACTCTGGAAACTTTCCAGCTTCCAAAGGGGAAGAATGGGAATCATAAATGGTTCCCAAACCAGGTAATCCATTAAGGAAATTTTACCTGGTAAATATGAAAGTATCTCATATAGTAAGTACCTAGTAGTGAAGACCACTGATGGTTTATCAATCAGGGATCTTGATATTTTAGAAGTACATCGGAAAACAGTGAGGCATGTCAATGTGATCCTCGCATCACCTCACAGCGAGATGGTAGCCTGATAGTTGTGGTTTCATCACAAGATGAGACTGATGTGCGATATGTGACATTACTGAGGCTCAAGTTCTCCTCACAAAACACTCAATCAGTGTAAGGGAATTGTCTTTTCCTGAGACCTGATGAGGAGAAACTGTTAGAGGAACCAAAGAATTTTAATGAAATGGCAGTAAAAACGTTTTAAGAAGAAAGTTGATGATTTGGAACAGTCGACACTAGTTCTCCTAACATTTGAAACATTAGTTCTTCTAGAATCAGTTAAGTTGGCATGGTGCTTCCACTACCAGGGTTATGGCATGGAACCAACTCTTGAAACTGGACAACCTAGAGTGTGTGTACAGTGTGGTACAACAGGCCATCAAGGAGATGAAAACTGTCCAGGCTCAAAAAAGCCATTACCCCTGCAAAGAAGCTCATGAAGCTTCTTCAAAGCAATTTTAAAAAGTACAAAATTGAAAAGAAGTATTGGTAATAAGAAGCAAGGAGAAAGTTAGTTTTCCAGAGGCAAAGCCATATGCCCGTGTGCTGTTTACACAGTTAAGTCCTTTGTTTCGGTTCTAGCCCATCCTCCTTCCTGCCATCTCTTCCCCTCCAATACTTTTCCACCACACACTCTGCCACTACCTTTAAACCTCAGTCCTCAAGGAGTGAAGGGTCTCTTGAGGAGACTCCTCCTTCCAAAGTAAGGTATTTTGGAACCATCAGTTAAGGCCCAGAAGCCTCAATGTTGACAGCCCCAGCTGCCACCACATCCACAGGGGCCTCCACTGCTAGGCAGTGCCCCTGAAGCAAAGGCTCAGGTACACCCTTTGCCCAGGCAAAGGAATCCTGAGGCTGTTCAAAAGACTCCTCTCAGAGTGCGATCTTTGGAGCCATCGAGCAGGCTCCATGAGCCTCAACAGTGACAGCTCCAGCTGCCACGACATGTCGTGGCAGCTGGAGCTGTCACTGTTGAGGCTCATGGAGCCTGCTCGATGCTCCAAAGATCGCACTCTGAGAGGAGTCTTTTGAATAGTCTTAGGATTCCTTTGCCTGGGCAAAGGGTGTACCTGAGCCTTGCTTCAGGGGCACTCTGCCTAGCAGTGGAGGCCCCTGTGGATGTGGTGGCAGCTGGGGATGTCAACATTGAGGCTTCTGGGGCCTTAACTGATGGTTCCAAATACCTTACTTTTGGGAAAGGGGGAGTCTCCTCAAGAGACCCTTCACTCTTGAGGACTGAGGTTTAAAGGTAGTGGCAGAGTGTGTGGTGGATAAGTATTGGAGGGCAAGAGATGGCAGGAAGGAGGATGGGCTAGAACCGAAGCAAAGGACTTAACTGTGTAAAACAGCACACGGGCATATCGCTTTGCCTCTGGAAAACTAATTTTCTCCTTGCTCCTTATTACCAATACTTCTTTTTCAATTTTGTACTTTTTACATTGCTTTGAAGAAGCTTCATGAGCTTCTTTGCAGGGGTAATGGCTTATTGAGCCTGGACAGTTTTCATCTCCTTGATGGCCTGTTGTACCACACTGTACACACCACTCTAGGTTGTCCAGTTTCAAGAGTTGGTTCCATGCCATAACCCTGGTAGTGGAAGCACCATGCCAACTTAACTGATTCTAGAAGAACTAATGTTTCAAATGTTAGGAGAAAATAGTGTCGACTGTTCCAAATCATCAACTTTCTTCTTAAAACGTTTTACTGCCATTTCATTAAAATTCTTTGGTTCCTCTAACAGTTTCTCCTCATCAGGTCTCAGGAAAAGACAATTCCCTTACACTGATTGAGTGTTTTTTGAGGAGAACTTGAGCCTCAGTAATGTCACATATCGCACATCAGTCTCATCTTGTGATGAAACCACAAAATATCAGGCTACCATCTCGCTGTGAGGTGATGCGAGGATCACATTGACATGCCTCACTGTTTTCCGATGTACTTCTAAAATATCAAGATCCCTGATTGATAAACCATCAGTGGTCTTCACTACTAGGTACTTACTATATGAGATACTTTCATATTTACCAGGTAAAATTTCCTTAATGGATTACCTGGTTTGGGAACCATTATGATTCCCATTCTTCCCCTTTGGAAGCTGGAAAGTTTCCAGAGTGACATGTGTTCCCTAGGGAATGGCCAGGGGATTGCGTAGGTTGCCAGGGAGAGACCAAGATCTTTGTAAATTTGCAAATCATCCACTATTACAGTACTGATGGCAGTCGCGGGACCTATGTGCTACCGACTGAACAGTACCTGTTTGACCCTAGCCATATTTGACCAGCCAATTGATTTGACCGGGCCTTGATTAAGCCTAACCAGAATAAAGTACCAAAGATGTGTACACGCATGGCAGACACACATGGGAGAGTTCTCCCTGGACAAAGATGGAATGAACCCGGGGTGAGTGCACCATCCTCTCTCATAGGTCTTGGTGCACCAGGAAGCCATTTTGTCTGATCCCTCACTGGTGACCCCTCCAGTATAGGTATCCCTCTGGTCCAGCTCACCAGATCATTGGGACCTCAATCCCCCCCACCGTAGCAAGGCAGCTTCCATTAGGGGGGGAATCAAAGGTGAACAAACCAAAATGTCATCTAAAGAATCTGATGCCTGCTGTGCAGAATCTTGTATGCCAGAATATACATAGGCTTAGCTGTGTTCTACTATATGTGTTCTGCCTAACGGACGGTCCTTGGTCGGTTAAATGTCGGGCAATTGATCTAACAACTTGCCTAGAATCTCCTTACCCGCACTAAATGCGAATGGCCCTTGCATACCCTTTGCTGATGCTGTAGTGAATGGTTCAGCTGAATTGGGGGATATGGAAGAAGCGGTGCCAGAGAAAGCAGACACAGGCAGTTGAAATTCAGCTATCTGGAGATCTGTGACCTCGTAATCTATTAACCTAATGCCACTATCAAGAGGCAAAGGGGCAGGTACCATATTTACCTACCAAGGCTGTTACATTCACTAGAATGTTATGGAAGGGCAGAATTACTACAGACTCCGGCACCATTAAGTGTGCCAAACCATCATTGTCAACCCACATGCAATGCTTTGATGAGCGGGATCATGTGATGTGGCCGTGAGATGTGTGCGTTAGGTATTGCTGAGGGGAAGCAATTTTATGATGAATAGAATGAGACCTAGAAGGTCTCGCAAAAGACATGGAATGTGAAGGAGGTGGAGGAGAGACAGGGGACGGAGGTAGTTGCAGGGAAGAGACAGGGGAGGTAATGAGAGGGGTAAGGGGAGGAGAGTGGTGTGTATGTGGTCGTGTATGATGAGTGATACAATCAAGTGATATATGTAGTTCTAATTACACCTAGATTAGATCCTGTTATACCTTTAACACAAACATTGGCTAGCGATACCTCAGACAAGAGCTGAAAGTCGTCTAACACCCATTCACTCACGAGACTTCCAGTATCAATGAAAGAGTATGCAACCTTCCTTAAAATCTTAGCAGGTAAGAGAGGGGGCCCCATTCCTGTGTTCAGTATACCAGCACTAACAACACGAGACTGAGAAGACGACAAAACTACACCAGAGACCAGTGCACTTCCTCTCCTGCTTCGAAACCTACCATCTCTTCCTCTAAAAAATTAAACACTCACTTACTATAAGCTCCTTCCCTGTTCATCCTCACGATGAATTTAAGGGTGATCGCCACCTGATCCGGGAACCACGTGCATTTATTATACACGTGACCCTGCCTGTTACAGAACGGACAGAACTGCCGAGCAGACCACCCAGATAGATCTACGACACAAAGTATTCAAAGTACTGTGGTCCAGAAGATCATAGATATTGACGCGAGTGTGGGAAGTGGGGGTTTGCCCCTCGCAGCGGTACGCAGGCAAGGGCGAGGTACATCTATCTCCTACCTTCGACTGCACCAGTGGTTCATGCCGCAGTTCATTCTGCCCTAAGCTGTTATATTTATTATTATTTCCCTTATTATTCCCTGGTCTAACTACATTTGCTACCACCTACACATTTCCACCCTTATCTGATATTTCATTCGCAAGGACTTCAAGGAAGCTTATCGAATGAAGCACTGTTGACTTTATCCCGAACTAATTTGGACGCAGCTGGGGAGATGGAGGATACTAACCATGGAAAATGTTCCAGAACCACTCTGAGTAACACATTTCTTAAGAAACACCGATGCGTCAAAGTCCAGGATAGACTGCGCCCATTGCATGAGCTTTACTCAAAATTTATTTAAGTAAGATGAAAGATCATCCTTTGAAAATGAAGTAGGTAAATGGTGATTCTCTGTCTGTCTCGAAAATACTGAAGTGAAAATTCCATACGACTTTTGATCTTCCAGCAAATGATTAAAGAACTCTATCACTTCAGCCACGCTCAGGATTTCGTGGTTGAGTCGCATTCTGGCCGCCATGAGGCACGATGTAGCAAAACGCTTGGACTCCCTGAATGGATTACTTCCACACCCACAAAAAATTGGTCAACAGAGACGTTAGAGCCCGAGAATGTTAATGCTACATCGTCGGAGCCATGCCGGGACCCATGCTTGATACAGCTGTAACAAGGGTGAGCTCAGAGGAGGGGGGAATCAGTTTGTGCAGTGAGAGAAAGAAGGGAGAGTGATTCAGAAGTAGATGGTGAAGGAGAAGATGAGCAAGAAGAAGTAAGATCAGAGTCAGAGTGCTTAGGGGAGAAACCTAGCAAAGTCTGCAGAGCCTTTACGACAATCGACTTTTTTGCACTAGTATTTTCTAATGGAGGAGAACTCATCAGAGTATGTAGAAAAACAGAAAGGACTCTAACAACAGCACGGCAAAATTACTTTGTTTTGAGATATCGCGACTGGGTTAGCGGATGAAAGAAAAAAGTACTTGCAGTAATTCCCATATACAGAAAATGATTGGCTAATAGTACACAAATGGGGGACACGGAAAAAGAAATATGATCCTTGTGAGAAGTGAGAAGCCAAGTAGCACCATCTTGACTCTCCTGTCGTCGGGATTCAGTGGCAAGAGGCACACTTTCCTCCCATCATTAAGCTCCTTCATTTCCTGCAGGAAATTCAGGGTAGCTTGGTTTTTGGGCATAACAATCATGCCCTGGTCTATGGCAACCTGGATTGACAAATGGATTTTTCTCTGCATCTCCAATGCTCTCACCAATTGGTAGGCATTGTCGAAGCTTTCAGATTTAGATTGAACCTCAAACACTGTCTCTGGCTTGGGTAGTTTCAGCCCGCCCTTTCGGCTTGGATTCTGGGCTACAGTCGTGGGAGCAGCAGATGTTTCAGCTGGTTCAGGTTGTGCTCCCATCTCGGTCAGGGAGGACGCCTGAGGGGTACTCAGAGCCTGGAGAGGACAACATGAGAGTCCATCTGCTGGACAATCTCATGGACAGACATGTTTTTGTCTGATGTCGTGTCCATTTTAGCAACAAGTTTGACAGAGTCAACCTGTGCTTTGGAGTTTCTCTTGTCACTAGAAGCCATGTATGGCTTCCAAGTGACTGCCATGGTCCGTCATCTTTTCTCTATTTTGTGGGAGATTTGTTTAAGTTTGCCATGAAATATACAGTTATTTCATCCTTTCATGCCCCCACAGAGTCCAACAAGGGGAAACTGTCTGTTAGAACTAATGTCTAACACCCACGAGGGGTGGTGAGAGGATATACACAGCCAATGGCCATTGTAATGCCACTCACGGGACCAGTGTGATTGCCAATGGTGACATTGACTGCTTGACCCTAGCTTCTCAAAGGAGACCAGCCAATTGACCTGACCAGCCCGCGATCAGGCCACCCGTCTTACTGGAATAAAGGACCAAAGAGGTATGTTGCTAGCCCTAGGGCATACTCATGCATGGCATTCCTCAACCTCCCCCCCTAACGGGAGCTGCCTTGCTGTGGTGGGGGACTTGAGGTCCCAAAATGGCTTCCTGGTGCACCAAAACCTATGAGAGGGATGGTGCACCCACCCCTGGTTCATTCCATATCTCCCATGTGTGTTTGCGTGTATGTTGTCCTGTGTTACTAGGAGACAGGAGTCCTGGAGGTTGAGTGATGCTGCATGCTGTGCCCTGCAGCTAGCAACACATCTCTTTGGTCAAGTCAATCGGCTGATCAAATATAGCTAGAGTCAAGCAGACACTGTCCAGTCAGTAGCGCATAGGTTCCGAGACTGCCATCAGTACTGTAATAGTGGTTGTGTATATTTCTTCACTACCCCTGTGGCTGTTGGTAGATTTTGAGCCCCAACTATAGCTTCCCATCGTTGGACTCCATGGTGGGGGTAGGGCGGGGTGAGGGAATGAAGAATTCTAATTTACAATGATCTAGCTCTCTCCCTGACGACTTTGACAATTCCCTGGCCACTCCCTCTGGAACGTCACATGTAAATCTGGAACCTTTCTAGTTTCCAAAGGGCAAAAATGGGAATCATAATAGCTCCCAGGCTCTCAAACCAGGTAAGAAGGAGAAAGGTCCTCCTCAAGCTATTAAGGAAATCTTACCTGGTAAATATGAAAGTATCTCATATAGTAAGTACCTAGTAGTGAAGACCATTGATGGTGTATCAATCATGGATCTTGACCCCCCTAACGGAAGCCGCCTTGCCACGGTGGGGGGGCTTGAGGTCCCAATGATCTGGTGAGCCGGACCAGAGGGTTACCCATACTGGAGGGGTCACCAGTGAGGGATGAGACAAAATGGCTTCCTGGTGCACCAAGGCCTATGAGAGCTGATTCATTCCATCTTGGATAAGGGAGAACTCGCCCACGTGTAATTGCCGTGCGTGGGCATCCCGTATTACCAGGAGACAGGAGTCCTGGAGGTTGAGCGATGCTGCACGCTGTGCCCTGCAGCTAGCAACACACCTCTTTGGTCCTTTATTCTGGTTAGACGGGTGGCTTGATCAAGGCCCAGTCAAGTCAATCGGCTGGTCAAGTATGGCTAGGGTCAAGCAGACACTATTCAGTCGTTAGCGCATAGGTCCAGCGACTGCCATCAGTACTGTAATAGTGGCTGCGTATATTTCCTCACTACCCCTGTGGCTGTTGGGAGATTCTGTGCCCCAACTATAGCTTCCCCTTGTTGGACTCCATGGTAGGTGGGGGGGTGAGGAAATGAAGAATTCCAATTTGTATGAGTACTACAAATTTACAAAGATCTAGCTCTCTCCCTGACCATCTACGCAATCCCCCGACCATTCCCTCTGGAACATCACATGTTGTCACTTTGGAACCTTTCCAGCTTCCAAAGGGCAAGAATGGGAATCGTAATGGTTCCCGGGCTCCCAAACCAGGTAAGAAAGGGAAAAGTCCTCCTCAATCCACTAAGGAAATCTTACCTGGTAACTATGAAAGCATTTCATAAAGTAAGTACCTAGTAGTGAAGACCATTGATGGTGTATCAAACATGGATCTTGATATTTTTGAAGTACATCGAAAATTGTTGAAGTATGTCAACGTGATCCTCGCATCACCCCACAGCGAGATGGTAGCCTGATAGTTGAGGTTTCGTCACCAGACGAGAGTGACTGTCTGCATGCCATATGCGACATTCCTTGGGCTCAAATTTCATGTTCTCGTCACAAAACCCTCAATCAGTGTAAGGGAATTGTTTTTTCCCAAGACCTGATGAGGTATTCTGAGGAGAAACTGTTAGAGGAACAAGAGAATTTTAATGTAGTGGCAGTAAAACGTTTTAAAAAGAAAGTTGATGGTTTGGAACTTTTAACATGTTAGTCCTTTCAAAATTGGTTAAGTTAGCATGGTACCAGCTCAAGGTAAAGCCTTATGTGCCCAACCCTATGCGGTGCTTCCACTGCCAGGGTTATGGGCATGGAGCCAACTCTTGCCGTTTTAAAGAAAATGGGCAACCAAGAGTATATGTTAAGTGTGGTACAACTGGTCATCAAGGAGATGACAACTGTCCAGGTCCAATATGCTGTTACCACTGCAAGGAAGCTCATGAAGCTTCTTCAAAGCAATGTAAAAGGTACAGATTTGAAAAGGAAGTATTGGTAATAAGGAGCAATGAGAAAGTTAGTTTTCCAGAGGCAAAGCGACATGCCTGTGTGCTGTTTGCACAGCCAGGTAGGTTCTTTGCTTCGGTTCTAGCCCATCCTCCTTCCCACCAACCCTTGCCCTCTAATGCTTCATACAACACACACTCTGCCACTTCCTTTAACCCTCAGTCCCAAATTGCTGACACTGCCTCTGGTGAGTTGTTCCACCAGAAACGGAGTAGGAGTGAGGGGTCTATTGAGGAGACTCCTCCTCCCAAAGTAAGGTCTTTGGAGCCATCATTTAAGGCTCCAGAGGCCTCAACGGTGACAGCTCCAGCTGCCACCACATCCACAGGGGCCTCCGCTGCTAGACAGAATGCCCCTGAAGCAAAGGCTCAGGTCCGCTCTTTGCTCAGGCAAAGAAATCCTGAACCTGTCCAAGGGAAACCTGTGGAAACTAGTTCCACAGGTAAACAACCATTAAAAAGGTATTCCCGGGATCATGGAAAGGGACAGCCTAAAGGTGTGGGGCAAACCTTGACAACAGGTGCTGCCAAACACCTTATGAAGAAATAATATAAAGAACTGGATGCCCTAATCCAATGGAACTGTCAGGGAATTCATGCAAAATGGGAAGAACTGCAACATCTGATAGCTTCATATAATCCAGTTTGTGTATGTCTACAAGAGATTATGACCAGGGAAAATTGTACCATTTCCCTGAGAGGATTCCAAGTTCAAGCCCATTATGGGACCTTTGACAATGGACCTCATGGAGGAGTAGCAGTAATGGTACGTCAAGATATTCCCTTCCAGGCCATCTACCTGCAGACAACACTGCAGGTGAAGGCTGTGAGAATAGGCTTGACACAACCTTACACTGTTGCATCCATCTACCTTCCTCCACATAATCTGAACATTAATGATTTGGAAAATCTACTTGAGCAGTTGCCACATCCATTTCTACTCTTGGGAGATTTCAATGGTCGGCATCACCTCTGGGGAGACACTTTGTGCAACTCCCGAGGAAGGGCCTTGGAGTCCTTGTTCTTAAGAGTAGATGCAGTTTTACTGAACAATGACACTCCCACACATTTCCAAATTCAAACTGGGACATTCTCCAATATAGACCTATCAGTAGGCTCACCTGATTCACAGTTGAACCTCACTTGGCAGGTCATGGAAGCGACAACTTTCCAATAATTTTGGAGGAGATGAATGGTATTCCAGTCAATGGAGTGCAGAGATGGCGACTTGAACATGCGGACTGGAATCTTTTTAGATCAACTGCAGTATTGCAAGGATCTGTGAATGATTTCCAGTGTGTTCAAGATGCTGTTAATCACTTCACATCACAAATTCACCTTGCAGCAGAAACATCCATTCCCAAAAGTAGCGGGCAATACCATCAACCTCCGGTACCATGGTGGTCTGATGAATGCCAACAAGCTGTCAGAGCAAGAAAAGCTGCATTAAGTTAGTTGAAACGACGCCCCAGCATTGTGACCTTGATCAATTACAAAAAGACTCAAGCCAGGGCCAGGCGTGTGCTAGAGGAGGCTAGACGGACGTCGTGGAGACAGTATGTCTCCTTCATTAGCATGGGGATGGGACAAGGTGCGTAAGATCGCTGGAAAGAGCACATCCATGTCACAACCTGCTCTGAAGATAGATGGCATAATCATCACAGACAAAATGTTGCAAATGAGTTAGCTAAATCCATGGCAGAGATCTCCTCTGGAGCATCTTACACTGCTCGATTCTCTACTCTTTGGGCTGAACAGGAACAACACCCAGTGTCGTTCTTCAGTAGGATTGCAGCAGAACTTCCATATAACTTGCCATTTTTGCGCAAGGATATGGACTCTGCTTTGCAGCTCTGCCGTAAGACTGCCCCAAGAAGTGACGATATTCCATACCAAATGATATCTCACTTACCAGAGAGCTCCTAGAAGTTCCTGTTAGACCTATTCAATAGGATCTATAGGGAGGGCACAGTGCCATCCACATGGAAAGAAGGTATTATCATTCCTGTTCCTAAACCTGGCAAAGATGCTTCCACACCAGGAAATTACAGACCAATTTCCCTCACCAGCTGCATCTGCACGCTGATGGAGAAAATGGTAAACTTCAGATTGACATGGTTGCTAGAAAAAGAAAACGTGTTGACCCCATATCCATATGGCTTTAGAAAACTGAGACTGACCACAGATGCAATTGTGAGGATGGAAACTGCTATATAGAATTCCTTTGCACAGCGACGTCACATGATAGCAGTCTTCTTTGACCTTGAAAAGGCCTACAATACTACTTGGAAGCATGGCATACTCATGAAGCTGTATGACATTGGTTTAAGAGGAGCATTACCTACCTTCATACAAAGCTTCCTTGCTGACAGGAAGTTTAGAGTTCGGGTTGGAAACAGTTTCTCTAACCTGGAAGATCAGCTGGAAGGGGTCCCACAAGGGAGTGTCTTAAGTGTGACCCTGTTTGCTATTGCTATAAATGACATCGTAAAGGTTGTTCCAAGTGCGGTCTCATGTAATCTGTATGTGGATGACTTTACACTGTACTGCTCAGGAGGAAGCTTACAGGATGTGCAAGGACACATGCAGACTGCAATAAATCAGGTTGTACAGTGGGCAACATATCATGGGTTCAAATTTTCTCCAAGCAAGACCATGGCTATACATTTCCACAAACGAGGAAAGTTCCATCCTTCCCTCTATTTAGGCGCAAACCCACTATAATTTGTCCAAGAGGTGAAGTACTTGGGTCTAATTTTTTGACTCAAGACTTACATGGGTGCCTCACATCAAACAGTTAAAAGTGAAGGCTACAAAAGCGCTTAGTATTTTGCGGGTTCTTTCACATTTATCTTGGGGTGCAGACCACACAATGCTTCTGCAGCTTTACCAAGCGCTTATTCATAGTAAGCTTGACTATGGATGTGAGGCTTATTTATCTGCAACTCCCACTGTTCTCCGGATGTTGGACTCCGTTCATAATGAAGCTCTCAGAATCTGTACTGGGGCTTTCAGGTCTTCACCTGTAGAGTCCCTGTATGCTGAGAGTGGAGAACCATCTCTTTCATTACACCAGGACTACATGAACCTGATTTACTACATGAGACTACAAAGGATTCCAGGATCTCCTACATCCAGATTGGTTTTCAACCCCCTTGAGGATAACCGATCCTATGGTAGGAGAATAAGGAATCTTGTGGAAGATCTGAATTTAAATCTGACTAAGGTTCTGGCTGTTGGAATTCCCTAACTCCTCCTTCAACTAATCAAGCCGAGCTGGATTTGGTCGGAATTGGGAAAGGGGAGAGATCTAAAGCAGAAGTCAGAGAGAGATTTCTTCAACACACTTCTAAGTACCAAGGATCAGATGCAATATATACAGATGGTTCGAAATCTGAAAATGGTGTGGGCTTTGCAGCGGTGAGCAGAAGGAAGACTGCATTTGGCTGTCTTTCTATAGCAGCTTGGATCTTCACTGCGGAGTTACATCCCATCCTTGCAGCAGTTAAGATGACTAGAGATCTTATGAACCATTCTATTGTAACATATTGTGACTCTCATAGTGCCTTGCAAGAGCTTAAACTCAGTGAGGGAGGTTCAAGATTGGCTGGCACTGTTGTCATCATGTAAAAAGATAACTCCTCTCCTACACACAGACCTGAAACCCAGCATCAGGAGTTGTCTTTGCAATAAATGGAAGGAACAATAGTGGCATACCTCTAGAAACAAATAGAGAGAGATTAGATATGACCTTGGCAATTGGGTGACCAGCATCCATCCCAACTGAATAGTAGAAGTTGTATTAACGAGACGAAGATTCGGGCACACAAGACTAACTCATGGGCCGATGATGGCTAAAAGTGAAGCAGTTTGTGAGGGATGCCTAGAGCCATTAAAGGTCGCACCTTAGCTGTTGACGCGGCAGATAATTTGGCATAATCAATCAATCATTCAACCTCCAGGACTCCCGTCTCTACAGCGCACAGAGATGCCACGCACGGCAAACGTGGGTAGGCGTGAATCCCTGGGGAGAGACAGGAGGGGATGCCCTTCCACCTACAAGATAGGCATCATTGTTTGGAACCCTTTGTTCATCCTTCTCCAGTGAGACAGCCACTCAAAGGCTGACGCACCTCAGAGAGGGGGCTCAGGTCCAGCACCTCAAAGAGGAGGTTCCAGTGGCAGAACCACGAGTGGTCCTCTCGGATGGGGGTAAGGTCTATATAGTCATACAAATCGTGAATCCGTGTATCCTGTGCTGGGGTGCGATTTTACAATCTGTAGACCAAAAGAGCGCCTAGTCCCAAGCATCGCTAGCCAGATATTCAAACTTTTTTTACACAAATGTCATAATCAAATAATCTGAAAAGTGTACGTTTTATGTAGATGGTGTGATTATAATACACCGCATATAACAGAGAAGTAAACGTTATTACAAAGAAAAAATACAATTATATTCACGAACACTTTGTTACATGCTGTGATCACACTCATAAACTTTAACTTGTAAGTAAAGACATTATATTTA
>NC_051392.1:31821975-31856975 GCF_015228065.2 Penaeus monodon
AAATTTTTAAAAGCTGAACTAGATATAAATTAAAATTATTTATCACATCTTATAAACCCTAAAACAAAGAAAGCAATATTACAAAAACGGTAGAATATGATGATAACTACTATTGTTTGCATTGTGGGGTCATTATCGGGGGGCCACAAAAATTTTGATACTAAATACTTTCTTGTAATTATTTCCCATACCAAAATGATACTATTAATTCTTTCAGTGGTCATCAAAGTTATGAGTCAAAGATCCTTCTTGATTTTTTTTTTTAAATATCCTATTTTCTATTTTAAATTCCCATCCTAACCCTATTTCTATTGGTGGCCGAACACAGGGAAAAATGCTATGCCTCAATTCCTAGCAGGAATCTCCAAAAAACCCCCAAATTTCCATATTTTACCCTCAAATCGGGTTTTAAAAGCAAGGTATGAGGGCAGAGAAAAAGGGGTAATTTTGGCACTACTTTTGCACTTTTTTTGCATGCATAAATAACAAATTCTGGGGGGGGGGTCTACATCGGGTTTTTGGGCCCCATTACTGCTTCAAATACAGTTTTCGCCTTGTCTTAAGAGGAGGGTAGCTTAGTCTACCCCCATGGGCTTAAAGTATTGGGGTTGGGGGTTCTCGGGTAGGCCTATATATCCTTTGTCAACAACCCACATAGCAGATTCAGTGATTTGAAAAAAAAAAATTTTTACGTAATTTATTCAAAAATGAAATTATTGCTAAAATGGGGACGAAAATAAAGGTCTTACTTACTTAAAGTTTTGATGTATCACGCTTTAAACAAAGTGTTCGTGATATAATTGTATTTTTTTTTTGTATAACTTTACTTTCTTTTATATGCGGGTATTAAAATCCCCACTAATAAAACTACATTTTTTAGATTATTGATTATGACATTTGTGTAAAAAAATTTGAATTCTCAGCGATGCTTGGGACTACCCTCTTTTTGGTCTACGTTGTAAAATCGCACCCCACACAGGTACACGATTCACGATTTTTATACTTATGACCACCCCCATCCGAAGGGCCCCCTCGTGGTTTTCCCCGGGGCCTCCTCTTTTAGGTCTGGGACCTTACCCCCTCTCTTAGGTGCTCAGCCTTTGAGTGGCTGTCTCCTGGGGAAAGGGTGAACAAAAAGGGTTTCCCAAAAAATGTCCTATCTTGTAGGTGGAAGGCTCCCCTCCTTCTCTCCCCAGGGGTTCCCCTCCCCGTTTGCCTCGTGGCATCTCTGTGCGCTGTAGAACGGGGGTCCTGGGGGTTGAAATGATTGATTGATTACCAAATTACTCCGCTCAACAGCAAGGGGCGACCTTTAAAGGGCCCAGGCATCCCCACAAACTGCTTCCTTTTAGCCTCATCGCCCAGATTATCTTTTGGGGCCCGAATCTTCGCTCGTTAAAACAACTCTCTATTCATTGGGGTGGTGCTGGGCACCCATTGCCCAAGTCCTATCAATCTCTCTCTATTTTTTCTAGAGGTATGCCACATGTTCCTTCCCTTTATTGCAAGACAACTCCCTTTATGCTGGGGTTTCAGGTCTTGTGTAGGGGAGGGGTTTTTTCTTTTACTGATGACACGTGCCAGCCATCTTTACCTCCCCCACTGGTTTAAGCCTTGCAAGCACATGAATCACAATATTTTTAAATAGAAATGGTTCTAAATCCTATCTCTTAACTGCTGCAAATGGGTTAACTCGCAGTGAAATCCAAGCTGCAAAGAAGACAGCCAAATCAGTCTTCCTTCGCTCACCGCTGCAAAGCCCACACCATTTTCGTTTCAAACCATCTTTAAAATTTTGCATCTGACCTTGGTACTTAAATGTGTTGAAAATTTCCTCTCTGACTTCTGTTTTAGATCTCTCCCTTTTCCCCCAATTTCCGCCCATCCGCTCGGCTGATTAGTTGAAGGGGGGTTGGGAAATTCCCAAACGCCGAACCTTAGTCAAAATTTAAAATTCAATTTTCCCCAAAAGATTCCTTATTCTCCCCCTAGATCGTTATCCTAAAGGGGGTTGAAACCAACTGGATGTAGAGATCCGGGAATCCTTTGTGTTCAGTAAAAATCAGTTATGTAGTCCTGGTGAAATAAAGAGATTTTTCTCCACTCTCACATACGGGACTCTACAGTGAAACCTAAAGCCCCTTCAGATTCGGGAAGCTTCTTTTAAAACGGAGTCCACCCGAGAACAGGGAGTTGCAGATAAAAACCCCTCACCCCAAGTAAAGTTTACTAGGAATAACGTTTGGGAAAAGCTGCAAAAAGCTTGTGTGGTCGCACCCCAAGAAAAATTAAGCCCCCAAAAAATACAAGCGTTTTGTACCCTTCATTTTAAACTGTTTGATGGGGGAACCCATGTGTCTTAGTCAAAAATTAGACCCAATACTTACCTCTTGGAAAAAATTATAGTGGTTTTTCGCCTAAATGAGGAAGGTGGAACTTTCTCGTTTGTGGAAATGTAAGCATGGTCTTGCGGAGAAAAATTTAACCCAGATTGTTGCCCCCGTACAACCCGATTTATTGCAGCTGCAGTGTCCTTGCACATCCGAAGCTTCCTCCTGAGCAGAATGTAAAATCACCACTACAGATTACATAACCCCCACTTGGGAAAACCTTTTCGATTTCATTTATAGCAATAGCAACGGTCACACTTAGACACTCCCTTGTGGGACCCCTTCCACTGTCTTTCCGGGAAGAGAAACTGTTTCCAACCCAACTCTAAAATTCCTGTCGCAAGGGAACTTTTATAAGGTAGGGAAAGCCCCTTAAACCCAAGCATACAGCTTCATGAGTTTCCGCTTCCAATAGTATTTTAGCCTTTTCAAGGCAAAAAAAACTGCTATCATGTGGGCGTCGCTGTGCAAAGGAATTCATATAGCGTTTCCTCCCACAAATTTCATCTGTGGTCAGCTCGTTTTCTAAAAGCCATATGGGTATGGGGTCACACGTTTTCTTTTTTTGCAAACCTGTCAATCGAATTTTTCCCTTTTCTCCTCGCGTCAAATGCCTGTGAGGGAAAATTGTCTGATTCCTGTGTGGAAGCTCTTTGCCATTTTTTGGGCGAAGATAAAACCTTCTTTCCAGTGGTGCACTGTGCCCCCATATCCTATTTAATGGGCTAACAGGAAATTCTGGGGTCTCTGTAATGAGATTCTTTTGGGATGGAAAATCGTCCTTCTTTGGGCAGTCTTACGGCAAGCTGCAAAGCAGAGTCCTATCCTTTTCGCAAAAAAGGCAATTATTGGAAGTTCTGCTGCAAACCTCTAAGAAAGACACTGGGTGTTGTTCCCCGTTCAGGGCCCAAAAAGTAGAGAAACGGCAGTTTTTTTAAAATCCCGAGAGATCTCGCCCTGGTTTAGCTAAATCTTTGCAACATTTTTTCTGTATATTATGCCTCTATCTTCAAGCAGGTTTGACATGGATTCTCTTTCCAGCGATCTACGACCTTGTCCCATCCCCATGCTAATGAGGAGACTACTGTCTCCACACGTCCTCAGCCTCCTCTACACAGCCTCCCGGGTTAGTCTTTTTGTAATTGTCAGGGCAAATGCTGGGGCGTCGTTTCAACTAACTTAATGCAGCTTTTCTTGCTCTGACAGCTTGTTGGCATTCTCGACCACCATGGTACCGGGGAGGTTGATGGTATTGCCCCTACTTTTGGGGAATGGATGTTCTGCTGCAAGGTGAATTTGTGATGTGAAAGTGATTAACAGCATTTTTGAACACACTGGAATCATTCACAGATCCTTGCAATACTCCCTTTGATCTAAAGATTCCAGTCCGCATGTTAAAGTCGCCATCTCTGCACTCCATTGACTGGAATACCATTCATCTCCTCCAAAATTATTGGAAAGTTGTCCGCTTCCATGACCTGCCAAGTGAGGTTTTCAACTGTGAATCAGTGAGCCTACTGATTGGTCTATATTGGAGAATGTCCCAGTTTTGAATTTGGAATGTGTGGGAGTGCCCATTGTTCAGTAAACTGCATCTACTTTTAAAGAACAAGGACTCCAAGGGCCCTTCCTCGGGAGTTGCACAAAGTGTGTCCCCAGAGGTATGCCGACCATTGAAATCTCCCAATAGTAGAAATTGGGGCCCACTGCTCAAGTAATTTTCCAAAATCATTAATGTTCAGATATGTGGAGGAAGGTAGATGGATGCAACAGGGGTAAGGTTGTGTCAGCCTATTCTCACAGCCTTCACCGCAGTGTTGTCTGCAGGTAGATGGCCTGGAAGGGAATATCTGACGTACCATTACTGCTACTCCTCCATGAGGTCCATTGTCAAAGGTCCCATAATGGCTTGAACTTGGAATCCTCTCAGGGAAATGGTACAATTTTCCCTGGTCATAATCTCTTGGTGACATACACAAACTGGATTATATAAGCTATCAGATGTTGCAGTTTTTCCCATTTTGCATGAATTCCCTGACAGTTCCATTGGATTAGGGCATCCAGTTCTTTATATTATTTCTTTTATAAGGTGTTTGGCAGCACCTGTTGTCAAGGTTTGCCCACACCTTTAGGCTGTCCCTTTCCATGATCCCGGAATACCTTTTTAATGGTTGTTTTTCCTGTGGAACTAGTTTCCACAGGTTTCCCTTGGACAGGTCAGGATTTCTTTGCCTGAGTAAAGAGCGGACCTGAGCCTTTGCTTCAGGGCATTCTGTCCTAGCACGAGGCCCTGTGGATGTGTGCAGCTGGAGTCCTTTTACACAGGTTCAAAGGGTTCCTTTTCCTGGCAAAAGACGTGCCTGAGCCTTTACTTCAGGGCATTCTGCCTAGCACAGAGGCCCCTGTGGATGTGGTGGCAGCTGGAGCTGTCACCGTTGAGGCCTCTGGACCTTAAATGATGGCTCCAAAGACCTTACTTTGGAGGAGGAGTCTCCTCAATAGACCCCTCCTCCTACTCCGTTCTGTGGAACACTCACCAGAGGCAGTGTCAGCATTTGGGACTGAGGGTTAAAGGAAGTGGCAGAGTGTGTGTTGTATAAGCATTAGAGGCAAGGGTTGTGGGAAGGAGGATGGGCTGAACCGAAGCAAAGAACCTACCTGGCTGTGCAAACAGCACACCGGCATGTCGCTTTTGCCTCTGGGAAAAATAACTTTCTCATTGCTCCTTATTCCCAATATTTCCTTTTAAAATCTGTACCCTTTTACATTGCTTTGAAGAAGCTTATGAGTTTCCCTTTGCAGGGAAACGATATTGGACCGGGACATTGTCATTCCTTATGACCATTTTGTCCACACTTAACAAAATTCTTGTTCCCCTTTTTCTTTAAAACGGCAAGAGTTTGCTCCTCCCAAACCCCGGGCAGTGGAAGCACCGCAGGGGGTTGGCACATAAGGTTTTCCCTTTGAGCGGGTACCATGCAAATTTAAACCAAATTTTGAAAGGACAATTTTAAAAATTCCAACCTAAAAAAACTTTCTTTTTAAAACTTTTTTAACTGCCACTAATTAAAATTCTTTTTGTTCCTCTAACAGTTTCTCCTCAAAATCCTCATCGGGTCTTGGGGAAAAACAATTCCCTTACACGATTGAGGGTTTTGTGACGGAACAGAAATTAGCCCAAAGGAATGTCCCTAGGGCATCAGACGCACTCTCTCTGGTACGAAACCTCAACTTTTCAGGCTACCATCTCGCTGTGGGTGATGCGAGGATCACTTGACAACTTCAACAATTTTCGTGTCTTAAAAAATATAAAGACCATTTTGATACACCCAAGGGTCTTCACTATGGGTACTTCTTATGAAATCTTTCTAGTTCCCAGGTGTTTCCTTAGGATGAGGGGGATTTTTTCCCTTTTTTCTTACCGGGTTTTGGAGCCCGGCCCATTACATTCCCTTTTTCTTGCCTTTGGGAAGCTGGAAATTTTCCAAAAGGCAACATGGAGTTCCAGGGGGAAGGTGGGGGGTTTTGCTAGATGGTCGGGGAAGATCTAGATCTTTGTAAATTTTTTAACTCATAAAAATTTGGAAATTTTCTTCATTTTTCCCCCCCCCCCACCTACCATGGATCCAAAAAGGGGGAAGATATTGGGGCACAGTCTCCACAGCCACAGGGGTAGTGGGGAAAAAACCAGCCATATTACAGTACTTTTGGCGGCGCGGACCTTGCCTAACGCTGAATGGGCCCTGCTTGACCCTACCATACTTGACCACCGATTGCTTGACGGGCCCCTTTGATAAAGCCACCCTCAAACCAAAAAAAGGACCAAAGGGGTTGTTGCTGCTGCAGGCACAGGGGGCGCATCGCCCCCCTCCGGACTCCTGTCTCCGGGAAAATCCCGGATGCCCACCACGGCAAACCGGGGGCCGAGTTCTCCCTTATCCAAGAGGGAAAAAATCAGCTCTCATGGGGCCTTTGGGTGCCCGGAAGCCATTTTGTCTCACCCCTCACTGGGGACCCCCCAGTAGGGTAACCCTCGGGCCGGGCTCACCAATCATTGGACCTCAAGCCCCCCACCGTGGAAAGGGCGGCTTCCTTTAGGGGGTCAAGACCCATGATTGATCCCCCTCAAGGGTCTTCACTATAGGTTTTACATATGAGATACTTTCATTTTCCCATAAGTTTTTCCTTAATGCTTGAGAGGACCTTTCTCCTTCTTACCGGGTTTGGGAGAGCCTGGAGCTTTATGATTCCCTTTTTTTCCCTTTTTGGGGAAATAAAAAGGGTTCCCAATTTACGTGACGTTCCAGGGGGAGGGGCCAGGGAAATTGTAAAAGTCTCGGGGGAAGAGCTAGATCATTGAAAATTTAGAATTCTCATTCCCTCACCCCCCCCTCCCCCCACCAGGGTCCAACGATGGAAGCATATTGGCTCAAAATCTACCCAACCCACAGGGGGATGAAAAATATACACAACCCCTATTCAGTTGATGGCTCTCGGAAACCCATGCGTACTGACGGACAGTGTCGCTTGATCTAGCTTAATTTTATCACCGATTGACTTGACCAAGGATTGTTTTCAGTGCGGGCACAGCAGCAGCATCCTCAACCTCCAGGCTCCGTCTCCTAGTAAAAAGGACAAAATACACGGAAACACACATTGGGGTATGGGGGTAACCCGGGTGGTGCACCTCCCTCTCATAGGTTTTGGTGCCCAGGAAACCATTTTTGGGGCCTCAATCCCCCCCCACAGCAAGGCAGCTCCCTTAGGGGGGGAGGTTGAGGAAACCATGCAAGTATGCCCTAGGCTAGCAACAACCTCTTTGGTCCTTTTTTCCGTAAACGGGTGGCCTGATCGGGGGCTGGTCGGGAAATTGGCTGTCTCCTTTGGAACTAGGGTCAAGCATAAATTTCCCCTTTGGAAATCACACGGGTCCCGTGAGGGGCATTAAAATGGCCTTTGGGCTGTGTATATCCTCTCACCCCCCTCGGGGTGTTGACTTTAGTTCTAACAGACATTTTCCCCTTGGGGGGACTCTGTGGGCATAAAGGTAAAATAACTGTATATTTCAGGGCAAATTTAAAACAATCTCCCAAAAAATAAGAAAAATGACGGACCGGGCAGTCACTTGGAACCTACATCTTTCTATGAAAGAGAAACTAAAAAGCACAGTTACTCGTAAAACTTTTGCAAAAATGGACCCACACAGCAAAAACAGTCTGCCCAGGGATTGTCCACAGATGGACTCTCATGTTTCCTCCCGGCTCATCCCCCTCAGGCTTCCCCCCTGACCGGATGGAGCACAACCTGACCGCTAAAACTCTGCGCTCCCAACTGTACCCAAATCCAGCCAAAAGGGGGGGCTAAAAACTCCAACCCCAAGACGTGTTTGAGGTTAAATCAAAAATCTGAAAGTTTTCGACAATCCCTCCCCAATTTTGGGGGAAGCTTGGAGATGCAAAAAAAAAATCCTTTGTCATCCAGTTGCCAAGACCAGGTGATTGTTTTTGCCCAAAAACCAAATACCCTAATTTCCCGCAGAAATGAAGGAGCTTAATATGGAGGAAAATGTGCCCCTTGCCCTGAAACCCGACGACCAGGGGTCAAAATGGTGCTACTTGGGTTCTCACTTCTCACAAGGTCATTTTCTTTTTTTCCTGTCCCCCATTTGTGTACATTACCAATCATTTCTGTATTGGGAATTACTGCAAGTATTTTTTCTTTCATCCCTAACCCAGTCGCGTATCTCAAAAAAGTAATTTTCCGTGCTGTTGTTAGGTCCTTTCTGTTTTTTTACATACCTGATGATTCTCCTCCCCTTTGAAAATCTAGTGCAAAAAGTCGATTGCTAAAAGGGTCTGCAGCCTTTTCTAGGTTTCTCCCTAAGCCTCTGACTCTGATCTTTCTTCTTCTTGCTCATCTTCTCCCTTTACCATCTCTTCTGAAAACACTCTCCCCTTTTTTCTCTCACTGACAAAATGATTCCCCCCCCCTCTGGCTCACCCTTGTTACGCTGTATCAACATGGGTCCCGGGATGGCTTCCCCACGATGTACTTAACTTCTCGGGGCCCAAAATCTCTTTTGCCCAATTTTTTGTGGTGTGGAAGTATTCCATTCAAGGGAGTCCAAGCGTTTGCCTACATCGTTCCTCATGGCGGCCAGAATGCGCTCAACCACGAAATCCTAGGCGTGCTGAAGTGATAGAGTTCTTTCTCATTGTCTGGAAAATCAAAGTCGTATGGATTTTCACTTCAGTATTTTCCGAGTACAGACAGGAACTCAAAACCATTTACACTACTTCGCGTTTGCAAAGGATATCTTTCATCTTACTTAAATAAATTTTGAGTAAAGCTCAATTCAATGTGGCGCAGTCTATCCTGGACTTTGACGGCATCGGTGTTTCTTAGAAATGTTTACTCAGAGGTGGTTTCTGAACCTTTTCCATGTTTATATTTCCTCCATCTCCCACTGCGTCCAAATTATTTCGGGATAAGTCAACAGTGCTTCAGTCGATAAGCTTCCGTGAAGTCCTTGAATGAATTCAATAAGGGGGGAAATGTGTAGGTGGTAGCAAATGTAGTAAGACCTAGGGATAATAGGGAAATAATAATAAATATAACAGCTTAGGGGCAGAATAACTGACGGCATGAAACCACTGGTGGCAGTCGAATGTAGGTATATATACCTCGCCTTGCCTGCGTTACCGCTGCGAGGGTCAAACCCCCACTTCCACACTCGCGTCAATATCTTATGATCTTCTGACCCAGTACTTTGAATACTTTGGTTTCGATATTCTATCTGGTGGTCTGCTCGGCAGTTCTGTCCCTTCTGTAAGCAGGCTAGGTCACGTTTTATAACTAATGCACGTGGTTCCCGGATCAGTGGCGATCACCCTTAAATTCATCGTGAGGAGAACGGGAAGGAGTTATAGTAAGTGAGTGTTTAATTTTTTAGAGAAGAGATTTAGGTTTCGAGCAGGAGCATAAGTGCACTGGTCTCTGGTGTAGTTTTTGTCGTCTTCTCAGTCTCGTGTTTTTAGTGGGCTGGTATACTGAACACCAGGAATTGGGCCCCCTCCTTACCTGCTAAGATTTTAAAGAGAAGGTTGCATACCGCTTCATTGATACTGGAGTCTCGTGAGTGATGGGTTGTTAGACGACTTTCAGCTCTTGTCTGATGGTATCGCTAGCCAATGTTTTGTTACGGTCGAAACAGATCTAATCTAGGTGTAATTGAACTCATATATCCTTGATTGTATCATCATCAACACTACCCCATACACACCACTCTCCTCCCCCTTAACACCCCGCTCATTACCGCCCCTGTCCTCTTCTGCAACTCCTCGTCCCCTGTCTCTCCTCCACCTCCTTCACATTCCATGTCTTGGTGCGCGACTTCTAGGGCTCATTCTTTATCATAAAATTGCTTCCCCTCAGTAATACCTACGCACCATCTCACGCACTCACATGATCCCCGCTCATCAAAGCAGTGTAAACATTTGGTTACAATGATGGTTTGGCACACTTAATGTTGCCGGAGTCGTAGTAATTCTTGCGCCTCCATACTTCTAGTGAATTTAACAGCTTGTATTAAATATGTACCTCCCCTTTGCCTCTTGATAGTGGCATTGGTTAATATATTACCGAGGTCCAGATGCTCAACTACTTGTTTCAACTGCCTTGTCGCTTTCTCTCACCGGCTTCTTCCATATCCCCCAATTCAGCGAACCATTCACTACGCATCATCAAAGTGGATGCAAGGTCCATTCGCATTTAGTGCGGGTAAGGAGATCTAGGCAAGTTGTTAGATCAATTGCCCGACATTAAAACCGCCGACGCGTCCGTTAGACAGAACACATATAGTATAACACCAGCTAAGCCTTTTTATTCTGGCATACAAGATTCTGCACAGCGGCATCAGATGCTTTAGATGACCTTTTGTTTTGTTTCAGCTTTTGATTCCCCCCCTAATGTAAGCTTGCCTTGCTACGGTGGGGGGGATTGCGTCCCAATGATCGGGTAGCTGGACGCAGAGGATACTATACGGGAGGGGTCACTCCAGTGAGGGATCAGACAAACTGGCTTCGTCCTGGGCCAAGAACCAAGACCAGACATGAGGGCACTCACGCCCGGGTTCCTTCCATCGTTTGTCCAGGAAACTCTCCCATGTGTTGCTGCCCGGCGTGTAGCACTCTTTGTACTTTATTCGGGTAGGCTTAATCAAGGCCCTCAAATCATTGCTGTCAAATATGGCTAGGTCAAACAGGTACTGTTCAGAATCCGGTAGCACAATAGGTCCCGCGACTGCCATCAGTACTGTAATAGTGGATGAGTTGCAAATTTACAAAGATCTTGTCTCTCCCTGGCAACCTACGCAATCCCCTGGCCATTCCTAGGGAACACATGTCCTCTGGAAACTTTCCAGCGTCCAAAGGTGAAGAATGGGAATCATAATGGTTCCCAAACCAGGTAATCCTTAAGGAAATTTACCTGGTAAATATTAAAGTATCTCATTAGTAAGTAGCCTAGTAGTGAAGCCCACTGATGGTTTACATCAGGGACTTGATATTTAAAGTCACGAAAACAGTGTAGGCATGTCATGTGATCCCCGCATCACCTCACAGCGAGATGGTAGCCTGATAGGTGTGGTTTCATCACAAGATGAAACTGAGTGCGATATGGACATTACTGAGGCTCAAGTTCTCCTCACAAAACAACTCAATCCATGTGTAAGGATGTCCTTTTCCTGAGACTGATGAGGAGAAACTGTTAGAGGAACCAAAAAGTTTTAATGAAATGCGTAAAGGGAACGTTTTAAGAAGAAAGTTGATATTTGGAACGTCGACTAGTCTCCCTAACATTTGAAAATTAAGTTCTTTCTAGAATCAGTTAAGTTTGGCATGGTGCTGGTCCACTACCAGGTTATGGCTTAACCAACTCTTGAAACTGGCCACCTAGAGTGTGTGTACCTTGTGGTACAAACAGGCATCAAGGAGATTAAAACGTCCATGCTCAATAAGCCATTACCGCCTGCAAAGAGCTCATGAGCTTCTCAAAGCTGTAAAATACAAAATTGAAAAAGAAGTATTGGTAATAAGGACAAGGAGAAATTAGTGTTTCCAGAGGCAAAGCGATATGCCCGTGTGCTGTTGTACCAGTTAAGTCCCTTTGCTTCGGTTCTAGCCCATCCTCCTTCCTGCCATCTCTTGCCCTCCAATCACTTGTCCACCACCACTCTGCCACTACCTTTAAACCTCAGTCTCAAGAGGGAAGGGTCTCTTGAGGGACTCCTCCTTCCAATTAAGGTATTTGAACCATCAGTTTAAGGCCCCAGAAGCCCTCAATGTTGACATCCCCACTGCCACTCCATCCACAGGGCCTCCACTTCTAGCAGAGTTGCCCTGAGCAAAGGCTCGGTGACAACGCCGTTGCCCGGCAAAAGGAATCCTGCAGGCTGTTCAAAACTCCTCTCAGAGTGGCGATCGTTGGAGCCATCGAGCAGCTCCATGAGCCTCAACGTGACAAGCTCCACTGCCACGAACATCCCAGGGGCCTCCGCTAGCTAGACGAATGCCCCTGAAGCAAGGCTCTTCATCCTTTGCCATTCAAAGAAATCCTAGCCTGCCCAGGAACATTGGAAACTAGTTCCACAGGTAAACATCCCCTCAAAGATTCTCCCAAATCCGGTAAATGACAACCTACAGGTGTTGGGAAAATTGAACCACAGGGTGCTGAACCAAACACCTTATAAGAAATAATATAACAGAACTGGATACCCTAATCCAACTGAATGTCGGGAATATCATGAAATGGGAAGAATGCAACATCTGATAGCTTCATGTACCCAATTTATGTATGCCTACAAAGATTATGACAGGGAAAATCATCTGATTTCCCGCGAGGATTCCATTCAGCCATTATGGGATCTTTGATATATGCCCATGGAAGAGTAGCATTACTTGTGTGTCAGTATAGTCCCTTCCCGGCCCTCCACCTGCAACAACACTGCAGGTGAAGGCGTGAGAATAAGCTGACACGACCTTACACTGTTGCATCCAGCTACCTCCTCCACCACAATCTCACCTAGATGACTTGAAGATCTATTTTGGCAGTTGCCACCTCCATTTCACTCCTGGAGATTTCAGTGGTTGCGATCACTCTTGGGAGATACTTTGTGCAACCTCGAGGCAGGGCCTTGGAGCCCAGTTCTTAAGTAGATGCAGTTTTCTGAAGCATTGAACTCCCACACAAAACATTTCCAATTCAATGGACCTTCTTCCAATACAACATATCAATTGGTTCCGCTATTCACATAGGAATTTCACTTGGCAGATCATTGAGACTAACTGGAAGGTGGCCACTTTCCAATACTTTTGGCGAGGTGAATGAAGGTAGGGATGGCGACTTGATATTCAGAATGGAATCCTTTTAGACCAACTGCATATTTGCAAGGATCTGTGAATGATTTCCAGTGTGTTCAAGAACTGTTAATCACTTGACATCATGAATTCACCTTCGGCAGAAACATTCATTCCTCAATGTAGCTGGGCAGTACCATGACCACCGTTAGCCATGTGTGTCTAGTGAATGTCCAACAAGCTGTCAAAGCAAAGAAAGCTGCGTTACGGCAGGTGAACGATTCCCCAGTGATGTACCTTGATTCTTACAAAAAAGACCATGCCAAGGCAGGCGAATCTAAAGGAGGCTAGTAACGGATGATTGTGAGATAGATGTCTCCTTGATTATTCTGGAACTCCTTCACTGAGGGGACAAGGTATGTAGGGATCGTGGAAAGATCACATCCATGTCACCACCTCTTTGAGATAATGGCATAATCCTCACAGACAAAAAGTTGTTGCTCGTACATTGCCCTATCTCCCTCTTTTGTCTGAACAGTCCAGAACTGCGCAGAAACTTCCATAAAACTTGCCATTTTTTGCGCAAGAGATAGACTCGCTCTGGCAGCTCTGCACAAGTGCCATCCACATGGAAAGAGGCTATAATCTCCTGTCCCTAACATGAAAGGATGCTTCCACACCGGAACTACAGCCATTTCTCTCGACAGTACATCTGCAGTGTATTGAGAAAATGGTAAACTTCAGTTGACATGTGCTAGAAAGGCAATGTCACTGACCCATATCAATATGGTTTAGAAAATTGAGAGGATGGAAACTTCTATATCATGAATTCCCTTCACAGAGCGACGTCACAGTAAGCAGTCTCTTTGACCTTGACTACTGGAAGTCATGGCATCTCAGGAAGCGGTAGAGCCTGTTTAAGTAGTCAGCATTACCTACCTTTTACAAAGCGTCCTTGCTACAGGAAGTTAGAATTTGGGGGGAAACGTTTCTTTACCTGGAAGATCAGCTGGAAGGGGTCCCACAAGGGGGTGTCTAGGTGTGCCCCTGTTTGCCAATAATATAAATGCTATCTGATGTAATCTATTGTGGGGATGACTTTACACTGTACTGCTCAGGAAGATTTACAAGTTGCAAGATACCTGAGACTGCAGATAATCAGGTTGTACAGTGGGCAATATACCATGGTTTGCAAAATTTCCCCAGTAGACCATGCTATACATTTCTCCACACAATGGACGTTCCAGTCCTTTCCCTCTATTTATAGCAAACCTACTGCAATTTGTCCAAGATGGTGAGTACTTTGGTCTCATTTTGACTCAGAGGCTTACATGGTGCTTCACATAAACAGTTAAAAGTGATGCTACAAAGTGCGTAGTATTTAACGTTCTTTCACATCTTTCTTGGGGTGCAGACCACAGAACCTTCTGCGGCTTGACGACGCCTATTCTAGTAAGCTTGACCTAGGGATTGATGCTATCATCTGCAACTCCACCTATTCTCCATAATGTTTGGACCGTTCATAAGGAGCTCTCAGAATCTGGACTGGGGCTTTCAGGTCTTCCCTGGAGGGGCCATGTATCTATAGTGAGAACCATCTCTTTCGAATTACAAAACACGGACGTACATGAACCCTGATTTACTACATGAGACTACAATGATTCTAGTATCTACATCCAGATTGTTGTCAACCCCGTAGAATAGCCGATCCTATGGCAGGAGAATGAAATCTTTGGAAGATCTGAATTTAAATCTCACTAAGGTTCTGGCTGTTGTAATTCCCCAATCCCCCCTTGGATAGATCAATCGAATTGGATTTGGTCGGAATTGGGAAAGGGGAGAGATCCAAAGCAGAAGTTTTTGGAGAGATTTTCTTCAATACCTTCGTAAGTACCAAGGCCAGATGCCATATATACAGATGTTTCGAAATCTGAATGGTGTGGGCTTTGCAACAGTGAGGCAGAAGGAAGAGCTGCTGTGGCAGTCTCTCTCTAGCAGCCTCGATCTTCACTGCGAGGTTACCTTGCATCTTTCATAGGTTAAGATGACTAGAGATCTTCCAAATATTCTATGGTGATATTTGCAACTCTCGTAGTGCCTTGCAAGCATCAAGAGCTTAAACTGCATCACGAAAATTAAAGCATAAATATTCTGCATAATTAATGTTTGATTAAAACGATTAGTCTCCCTAAGGAAACTAATAAACGCCTCCTATGTCACAATCCTCCCCCAATACCTTCCGCAGTGTAGATGGGGGAGACAAGTACATCGTCTTTGGTCTGAAGTGGTGCACATCGTTCTACTGCATGTGCGATTGTTAGGGCTCTTCATCTCTCACAAAGTGCTTGACTTTTAGCCACATCGCCCATGGTCATCTGTGTGCCCGATTCTTAGCCTTGTTTAATGCAACTTCCCGTTTCGGTTGGGATGGTGCTAACAACCCAACTGCAAGGTCATCTCTATCTCTCGCGTTTATTTCTGGAGATATTCCTCCAGGTTTCCTTCCATTTATCGCGAAGACAACTCCTGATGCTGGGTTTCAGTTCGGTGTGTGGCGGAAACGCGCATCACAAAGGCTGATCGCAGCTGCCTGCCTTCTGATCGCTCGTTCTTCCCACGACACCAAGATGCTCTTGCACCCAACACAGAGTTTATCTTTTACCGTGTTGACATCATGCAAGCCAATCTTAACTCCTCACTATGGATGTGAGATTTAAGCTCTTGAGTGCTTGCAAGTCAACTACGAGTCCAAATATATCACATAGAATGGTTCCTAATCTCTATGTCATCTTGAACTGCTGCAGATGGCATGTAACTCTGCACTGAAAATCGAGGCTGCTAGATAAAGACTGCCAGATGCAGTCTTCCTTCGCTCGACTGCTGCAAAGCCCCACACCACACCAACACAAGTTATCTTTTACCGTGTTGACATCAGTGCAAGCCAAATCTTGAACCTCCCGCACTATTGGAGGTGATGAGTTTAAGCCTCTGGATTGCTTGCAAGGCACTCACGAGTCACAATATATCACAATAGACGGGTTCATAAGATCTCCGAGTCATCTTAAACTTGCTGCAAGGATGGCATGTAACTCGCATGAAGATCGAGGCTGCTAGGAAGACTGCCAGATGCAGTCCTTCCTTCTGCTCACTGCTGCAAGCACCACACATTTTTCAGATTTCGAACCATCTGTATTATTCCGCCTCCGATCCTTGGTACTTGAGCAAATGTGCGAAAAATCCTCTATGACTCTGCTTTCTATCTCTCCCCTTTCCCAATTCCTACAAATCCATCTCGACTTGATTAGTCCAATGGGGAACTGGGGAATTCCACAGCCAGAACCTTAGGGGTACTTAAATGAAGTTCTTCTACAAGTTCTCTCATTCTCCTCCCATAGGATCGGCTATCCTCAAGGGGGTTGAAACCAATGTGATGTCGAGAATTTTTCCCCCCCCAAGAAGGAGAAAAAAGAAAAAAAGATCCTTTGTAGTCTCGTGGTAATCGGTTCATGTAGTCCCCGGTGTAATGAAGAGGTGTTCTCCACTCTCAGCATACAGGACTCCACAGGTGAAGACCTGAAAGGCCCGGCAGTACAGATTCGGAGCTTCATTATGAACCGCAGTCAACATCCTGCAACGTGGTACTTTGCAGATGAATAGCTTACTAACGTCAAGCTATTACGAACGGAAAGCCGTAGAAGCGTTGTGCGGTCTGCACTCCCAAGATAAATGTGAAAGAACCAGCACAATACTAAGTGCTTTTGTACTTTCACTTTTCTACTGTTTGATGGATGCACCTCACCATGTAATTCTTGATCCAAAAAATTAGACCCAAGTACTTCATCCTCTTGGACAAATTGCCGTTGGTTTGCTCCTTAATAGAGGGAGGATGGAACTTTCCTCGTTTGTTGTAAGATGGTTGCCCACTGTACAAACCTGTTATTGCAGTCTGCATGCGTCCTGGCACATTCCTGTAAAGCTTCCTCCTGAGGCAGTACAGTGGTAAAGGCATCCAATACAGATTAACATGAGACAGCACTTGGAACACCGTTACAATTTCATTTATAGCAATGGCAAACAAGGTCACATTTAAGACACTCCCTTGTGTCTGAACCCCTTCCAGCTGCTCTTCCAGGTTTAGAGAAACTGTTTCCCTTTCCTACCCGAACTCTAAACGTGAAAGTAGGTAATGTGGCTTTTAAAACCATGTCATACATGACAGCTGCATGAGTGGCCATGCTTCCAAAGTAGTATCGTAGCCTTTTCAAGGTCAAATAAGACTGCTAGCATGGTGACGTCGCTGTGCGAGGAATTCCGTATAGCAGTTTCCCATCCTCACACTGCATCTGTGGTTGATCTAATTTTCTAAAGCCCTATTGATATGGTGTCCACATGTTTTTCTTTTTCCGCAGCCATGTCCACCTGAAGTTGACCATTTTTCATCGCTTGCAGACAGCTGTGTGAGTGGGACAATTGGTCTGTACTTTCTGGTGCGAAGCATCTTTGCCAGGTTTGGAACAGGAATGAGTTAGCTTCGCTCCATGGGTATTGTCACGGTGCCTCTCTATAATCCGATGAAATAGGTTCTAACGGAACTTCTGGGAGCTCTCTGTAGTTGCGATATCATTTGTATGGAATACGTCACTTCCTGGGCAGTCTTACGGCAGAGCTGCAAAGCAGAGTCATCGCCTTGCGGCAAAAATGGCAAGTTGTATGAAGTTCTGCTGCAGTCCTCTGAAGAACGACACTGGGTGTTGTTTCTTGTTCCGCCGCTAAAAGTGGAGAATCGAGCAATGTTAAGAGCCCTGTTAATCTCGCCATGGATTTAGCTAGCTCATTTGCAACATCTTTTTTATCTGTGATGATTATGCCATCATCTTCAGACAGGTGTTGACATGGATATGCTCTTTTCCAGCGATCTTCTTACTCCCCTTGTCCCATACCCATGCTAACGGGATCCCAAGTTAATCGAGAGACATACTGTCTCCAACGACTTCCATCGAAGCCTCCTTTAGCACGCGCCTGTCCTTGCTCGGGTCTTCTGTAATTGATCAAGGTTACCATGCTGGGCGTGTTTCACTTTGCCTTAAATGCAAGGCTTTTCTTGCTCTGACAGCTTGGTGGCACTCATCAGACCACCATGGTACTGGAGGTCGACGTAAATGGCCAGCTACTTTTGCGTGATGTGAGGTGATAACAGCATCTTGAAATACACTGGAAATCATTCACAGATCCTTGCAATACTGCAGTTGACTAAAAAGATCCATTCCGCAGTTCAACAGTCCATCTCTGCACTCATTGGCTGAATAACCATTCAACCCCTCCTCTAAAATTTTGAAAGTGGGTCACGTCCATGCAAGTCTTCCATGACCTTGCCAGTGAAGTCAACTGTGAATCAGGTGAGCCTATTGATAGGTCTAATACTAGAGATGCCCTTCTTGCGGGTTGCACAAAGTGTGTCCCCAGAGTAATTCCGCCATTGAAATCTCCCAAGACTGCATGGATGTGGCACTGCCCAAGTACATCTTCGCAAAGCATTAATGTTCAGATTATGTGGAGGAAGGTAGATGGATTGCAACAGTGTAAGGTCGTGTCAAGCTATTCTCACAGCCTTCACTCTGCATGTTGTCTGCAGGTGGATGGCCTGGAGGGAATATCTGTGATGTACCATACTGCTACGCTCCATGAGGTCCATTGTCAAAGGTTCCATAATGGGCTTGAACTTGAATCCCTCCAAGAAATGGTACGATTTTCCCTGGTCATAAGCACTTGTAGCATACAAAGACTGGTTTCCCATGAAGTCTATCAGATGTTGAGTTCTTCCGCCAGTTGGCATGAATTCCCCTGACAGTCCATTCGATAGGGTATCCAGTTCTTTATATTATTCTTCATAAGGTTTTGGCAGCACCTGTGGTCAAGGTTTGCCCCACACCTTTAGGTGTCCCCTTTCCAGGATCCTGGGAGTACCTGTTTTTATTATTTTTTCCCTGTCGAACTAGTTCCCACAGGTTTCGCTTGACAGTTCCGGATTTTTCTTTTGCCTAGGCAAAGGAACAACCTGAAGCCTTTGCTTCAGGGGCATTCTGTCTAGCAGTGGAGGCCCCTGTGGATGTTGTGGCAGCTGGAGTCTTTTGGGACATGTCAGGATTCCTTTCCGGGAAAAGGGCGTCCTGAGCCTTTACTGTCACCGTTGAGTCCTCTGTAGGCCTTAAATTATGGGCTCCAAAGACCTTACTTTGGTAGTAGGAGTCTCCTCAATGACCCCTCACTCCACTCCGTTGCTTCTGGTGGAACAACGCACCAGAGGCAGTGTCGCAATTGGGAGCTGAGTTTTAGAGAATTGCAGAGTGTGTGCTGTAAGAGCATGGGAGGGCAAGGGTGGTGGGTAGGAGATGTGCTAAACCGCACGCAAGGCACTACCTGGCTGTGTCAAACAGCACACTGGTACGTCGCTTGCTCTGGAAAACTGACTTTCCCTTGCGCCTTATTACAATATTCCTATTTCAATTTGTACATTTACATTGCTTGAAGCTTCAGCCGTCTTGCAGGGTAAAGCATATTGGACCTGGACGTTGTCATCTCCTTGATACCTGTGTTACCACACTTTACACATACTCTTGTTGTCCTTTTCTTTAAAACGCAAGAGTTGGCTCCATTCCCATAAACCTTGAGTGGAAGCAACCGCAGAGTTGGGGCACATATGGCTTACCCTTGAGGTGTACCATTCTACTTAACCAATTCTGGAGGACTCATTGTTAAAAGTGAGAAGAAGAGCTGTGTCGACTTGTTCCAAACCATACTTCTTTCTCCTAAAAACGTTTTATAAACTGCCACTTCCATCAAATTCTCTAGTTCCTCTAACTTTCTCGCTACAGAATACCTCATCAGTGGTCTCGGAAAAGACATTCCCTTAACTGTTAAGGGTTTGTGAGGATAGCTGAAATTGAGCCCAATAAGTTGCATATCGCAGCAGCAAACATCATCTCATCGGTGACGAAACCGCACTATCAGGCTACATCTCGCGGTTGGTGATGCGAGATCACGTTGAGATACTTCACCTATTTTCCGAGAACCCAAACACTGTCAAGATCCATGATTGCCAACCATCAATGGCCTTCATACAGGTACTTCCTTATGAAATGCTTTATTTTACCAGTCAAGACTTAGTGGATTGAGGAGACTTTCCCCTTCTACCTGGTTGTGAGCCTGGGACCGCATTATATTCCCATTCTTTCCCTTTGGAAGCTGGAAAGGTTCCAGATTGACGGGGTGATTTTCCAGAGAGAATTGTCTCGAGGATGTGTAGGTAGTCAGTGAGAGAGTCTAGATCTTTGGTAATTTGTAGTCTCTACGAATTTGATTCTTCATTCCTCACCCTCTACCCACCATGGAGTCTGAGGACGCTATAGTTGGGGTTCAAATCTCCCAACAGCCACAGGGGGTAATTAGGAAATAACGCAGCCCTATTAAAGATGGCCGTCGCGGGACCTATGCGCTACCGCGACTGAATATTGCTGCTTGACACTAGTCCATATTTGACCAGCCGTTGCTTTACCGGGCCTTGATCAACCACCCGTCTAACCGATAAAGGACCCAGAGTTGTGTTGCTAAGCTGCAGGGGCGCAGCGTGCAGCATCGCTTACACCGGCCTCCTGTCTCCTGTAATCGGGATGCCACACACGGCAAACCAAACACGTGGGAGAGTTCTCCCTGGTCCAAGATGGATGACGAGGGGTGGGTACAAACATCCCCCTCATCATAGGCCTTGTTGCACCAGGCAGCCATTTTGTCTCATCCCTCACTGGTGACCCTTCCAGTATGGGGGGGGGGTTAGCCACCCCCCTTCCCCCCCCCCCCCCCCCCTGGGGGGGGGTTTTTTTCCCCGCTCACCAGATCATTGGACCTCAATCCCCCCCACCGCGGCAAGGCGGCTTCCGTTAGTGGGTACAACTGACCTGAAAACCCATCATCAGAGTTGTCTCCGCGATAGATGGAAGGAACATGGAGGTATACCTCTAGAACAAATTGCAAGAGATGAGAGATGACCTTGGCAGTTGCTGACCACACCATCCCCACCGAAAGGTAGTAAGTTTGTATTAACAAGATAAGATCGGGCACACAGGACTTACTCATGGGCTGATAATAAAAATGCCTCCCTATATACCTGAAAACTGTATTGTGGGGGATTTTTGTGACATATAGGGTTCTTATTAGTTTCCCTTGGGAGAACTACTATTTTTCAATAAACTTTAATTATCATATTATGCAAATTTTATGCACTTAGAGCATACTATTTATGCTTTGATTAACAAGTATTCGCCGCTATTGACCTTACGCTTTTGAGTGGCAAGATAATTCTAAATAATCAATCACCTTTGATCAATGCGCCATGAGCATTTGCACAGTGTTTTTTCACAGCGACTTTTGGAAGCGGGTTTAACAATTTAATCTGGCCCAGTGTAAGTTCTTTTAGTTGTGTTTGGATTTCCTCAGTTTCATTCGTTAGTGCTGCACGTAATTGACCCTAATGAGGCCAAATTAAGAGCTGTGCATCATTTTTCCCCATCGCTCTGATTGTAACATAGGTAAAGTTGTGCCTGGGTTACCAGGTTTTATTAGACTTTTCATTAAGGATTAGGAGGATTGCTACGCCGGTGACACACCTCAAAAGAGGAGTGAGGATCAGTCAGCGCATTTTCAAAATTACAATATTGTCCTTTTCCCTCTTCCCATTCTTGCGTTTCCAAGGTTTGACCTGCCCTTCATTTCTCCACACGATGTGTCGAACGTTGGCTAGCAACCCCATTGTAAAATCAGGAGCAAACGAAGGGACTCTATTCTTATTAGGTTGTGCTAGTAGGTTCTCACTAGTGCAGAAAAAATTACTCGTTCCAGTAAAGGAATGTAGTCGGTTGTTGGGCTCTAAGTACTCTCAGTTTAAAAGGCCCAGAAGCCTCAATGTTGACATCCCAGCTCCACCCATCCACAGGGGCCTCCACTGCAAGGAGAGTGCCCCTGAAGCAAAGGCTCAGGTACACCTTTGCCCAGGCAAAGGAATCCTGAGGCTGTTCAAAAGACTCCTCTCAGAGTGCGATCTTTGGAGCCATCGAGCAGGCTCCATGAGCCTCAACAGTGACAGCTCCAGCTGCCACGACATCCACAGGGGCCTCCGCTGCTAGACAGAATGCCCCTGAAGCAAAGGCTCATGTCAGTCCTTTGCCCAGGCAAAGAAATCCTGAGCCTGTCCCAAGGAAGCCTGTGGAAACTAGTTCCACAGGTAAACATCCCCTCAAAAGATTCTCCCAAGATCCTGGAAAGGGACAACCTAAAGGTGTGGGGGGAAAATTGACCACAGGTGCTACCAAACACCTTATGAAGAAATAATATAAAGAACTGGATACCCTAATCCAATGGAACTGTCAGGGAATTCATGTAAAATGGGAAGAAATGCAACATCTGATAGCTTCATGTAACCCAATTTATGTATGCCTACAAAAGATTATGACCAGGGAAAATCATCTGATTTCCCTGAGAGGATTCCAAATTCAAGCCCATTATGGGATCTTTGATAATGGACCTCATGGAAGAGTAGCAGTAATGGTGTGTCAGTATATTCCCTTCCAGGCCATCCACCTGCAGACAACACTGCAGGTGAAGGCTGTGAGAATAAGCCTGACACGACCTTACACTGTTGCATCCATCTACCTTCCTCCACACAATCTCAACATAGATGACTTGGAAGATCTATTTGTGCAGTTGCCACATCCATTTCTACTCTTGGGAGATTTCAGTGGTTGGCATCACCTCTGGGGAGATACTTTGTGCAACCCTCGAGGAAGGGCCTTGGAGCCATGTTCTTAAGAGTAGATGCAGTTTTACTGAACAGTGACACTCCACACATTTCAAATTCAAACTGGGACATTCTCCAATACAGACATATCAATTGGTTCACCTGATTCACAGATGAATTTCACTTGGCAGATCATTGAAGACTAACATGGAAGTGGCCACTTTCCAATACTTTTGGAGGAGGTGAATGAAGTGTAGGGATGGCGACTTGAATATGCAGACTGGAATCCTTTTAGACCAACTGCAGTATTGCAAGGATCTGTGAATGATTTCCAGTGTGTTCAAGAAGCTGTTAATCACTTCACATCATGAATTCACATTGCGGCAGAAACATTCATTCCTAAATGTAGCGGGCAGTACCATTGACCACCGGTACCATGGTGGTCTAATGAATGCCACAAGCTGTCAAAGCAAGAGAAGCTGCGTTAAGGCAGTTGAAACGATGCCCCAGTGATGTAACCTTGATTCATTACAAAAAAGACCAAGCAAGGCCAGGCGAATGCTAAAGGAGGCTAGCCGGATGTTGTGGAGATAGTATGTCTCCTGATTAATTCTGGGACCCCCTTAACATGAGTATGGGACAAGGTATGTAGGATCGCTGGAAAGAGCACATCCATGTCACCACCTGCTTTGAAGATAAATGGCATAATCCTCACAGACAAAAAAGTTGTTGCATCTTACATTGCCCGATTCTCCACTCTTTGGCTGGAACAGTAGGACTGCAGCAGAACTTCCATAAAACTTGCCATTTTTTGCGCAAGGAGATAGACTCTGCTTTGCAGCTCTGCACAGTGCCATCCACATGGAAAGAGGCTATAATCATTCCTGTCCCTAAACATGGCAAGGATGCTTCCACCACCAGGAAATTACAGGACCAATTTCTCTCGACAGTAGCATCTGCAGTTGATGGAGAAAATGGTAAACTTCAGGTTGACATGGTTCTAGAAAAGGAAAATGTACTGACCCCATATCAATATGGGTTTAGAAAATTGAGAGGATGGAAACTGCTATAAGAATTCCTTCACAGAGCGACGTCACATGTTAGCAGTCTTCTTTGACCTTGACTACTGGGAAGCATGGCATACTCATGAAGCTGTATGAGACTGGTTTAAGAGCAGCATTACCTACCTTTTTACAAAGCTTCCTTGCTAACAGGAAGTTTAGAATTTGGGTGGGAAACAGTTTCTCTAACCTGGAAGATCAGCTGGAAGGGGTCCCACAAGGGAGTGTCTTAGGTGTGACCCTGTTTGCCAATACTATAAATGCTATCTTATGTAATCTATGTGTGGATGACTTTACACTGTACTGCTCAGGAAGAAGTTTACAGGATGTGCAAGGATACATGGAGACTGCAATAAATCAGGTTGTACAGTGGGCAATATACCATGGGTTCAAAATTTCCCCAAGTAAGACCATGGCTATACATTTCCACAAACAAGGGAAGTTCCATCCTTCCCTCTATTTAGGAGCAAACCTACTGCAATTTGTCCAAGAGGTGAAGTACTTGGGTCTAATTTTTGACTCAAGGCTTACATGGGTGCTTCACATCAAACAGTTAAAAGTGATGGCTACAAAAGTGCTTAGTATTTTACAGGTTCTTTCACATCTTTCTTGGGGTGCAGACCACACAACGCTTCTGCGGCTTTGACGAGCGCCTATTCATAGTAAGCTTGACTATGGATGTGAGGCTTATTCATCTGCAACTCCCACTATTCTCCAGATGTTGGACTCAGTTCATAATGAAGCTCTCAGAATCTGTACTGGGGCTTTCAGGTCTTCACCTGTAGGGTCCATGTATGCTGAGAGTGGAGAACCATCTCTTTCATTACACCGGGACTACATGAACCTGATTTACTACATGAGACTACAAAGGATTCTAGGATCTACATCCAGATTAGTTTTCAAACCCCTTGAGAATAGCCGATCCTATGGCAGGAGAATGAGGAATCTTGTGGAAGATCTGAATTTAAATCTCACTAAGGTTCTGGCTGTTGGAATTCCCCAATCCCCCCTTGGATTAATCAAGTCGAATTGGATTTGGTCGGAATTGGGAAAGGGGAGAGATCCAAAGCAGAAGTTAGGGAGAGATTTCTTCAATACACTTCTAAGTACCAAGGATCAGATGCAATATATACAGATGGTTCGAAATCTGAAAATGGTGTGGGCTTTGCAACAGTGAGCAGAAGGAAGACTGCATTTGGCAGTCTCTCTCTAGCAGCCTCGATCTTCACTGCAGAGTTACATGGCATCCTTGCAATAGTTAAGATGACTAGAGATCTTACAAAATATTCTATTGTGATATATTGCAACTCTCGTAGTGCCTTGCAAGCAATCAAGAGCTTAAACTCATCACGAAAATTAAAGCATAAATATTATGCATAATTAAATTTTATTAAAAATATTAGTCTCCCTAAGGAAACTAATAAGACCCTCTATGTCACAATCCTCCCCCAATACATTCCTCAGTGTATATGGGGGAGACAAGTACATACGTCTTTGGTCTGAGAATGTTGCACATCTTTCTACTGCATGTGCGATTGTTAAGGGCTCTTGGCATCTCTCACAAAGTGCTTGACTTTTAGCCATCATCGGCCCATGAGTCAATCTTGTGTGCCCGATTCTTAGCCTTGTTAATGCAACTTCCACTTTTCGGTTGGGATGGATGCTAGACACCCAACTGCCAAGGTCATCTCTAATCTCTCGCAGTTTATTTCTGGAGATATGCCTCCATTGTTCCTTCCATTTATCGCGAAGACAACTCCTGATGCTGGGTTTCAGGTCGGTGTGTGGGAGAGGAAAACGAGCATCACAAGGCTGAGCGGCAGCTGCCTTGGCCTTCTGATCAGCTCGTTCATTCCCACTGACACCAAGATGCGCTGGCACCCAACACAGAGTTATCTTTTTACGTGTTGACATCAGTGCAAGCCAATCTTGAACCTCCCTCACTATTGGATGTGATGAGTTTAAGCTCTTGATTGCTTGCAAGGCACTACGAGTCACAATATATCACAATAGAATGGTTCATAAGATCTCTAGTCATCTTAACTGCTGCAAGGATGGCATGTAACTCTGCAATGAAGATCGAGGCTGCTAGAGAAAGACTGCCAGATGCAGTCTTCCTTCTGCTCACTGCTGCAAAGCCCACACCACACCAACACAGAGTTATCTTTTTACGTGTTGACATCAGTGCAAGCCAATCTTGAACCTCCCTCACTATTGGATGTGATGAGTTTAAGCTCTTGATTGCTTGCAAGGCACTACGAGTCACAATATATCACAATAGAATGGTTCATAAGATCTCTAGTCATCTTAACTGCTGCAAGGATGGCATGTAACTCTGCAATGAAGATCGAGGCTGCTAGAGAAAGACTGCCAGATGCAGTCTTCCTTCTGCTCACTGCTGCAAAGCCCACACCATTTTCAGATTTCGAACCATCTGTATATATTGCCTCCGATCCTTGGTACTTAGAAATGTGCTGAAGAAATCTCTCTATGACTTCTGCTTCAGATCTCTCCCCTTTCCCAATTCCGACCAAATCCATCTCGACTTGATTAGTCCAAGGGGGGAACTGGGGAATTCCAACAGCCAGAACCTTAGTGAGACTTAAATTAAGTTCTTCTACAAGATTCCTCATTCTCCTCCCATAGGATCGGCTATCCTCAAGGGGGTTGAAAACCAATGTGGATGTAGGAGATCCCAGAATCCTTTGTAGTCTCGTGTAGTAAATCAGGTTCATGTAGTCCCGGTGTAATGAAAGAGGTGGTTCTCCACTCTCAGCATACAGGGACTCCACAGGTGAAGACCTGAAAGCCCCAGTACAGATTCTGAGAGCTTCATTATGAACCGAGTCCAACATCCGGAAAACAGTGGGAGTTGCAGATGAATAAGCTTACTACGTCAAGCTTATTACGAACGGTAAAGCCGTAGAAGCGTTGTGCGGTCTGCACCCCAAGATAAATGTGAAAGAACCAGCAAAATACTAAGTGCTTTTGTAGCCTTCACTTTTAACTGTTTGATGTGAGGCACCCATGTAAGTCTTGAGTCAAAAATTAGACCCAAGTACTTCACCTCTTGGACAAATTGCAGTGGGTTTGCTCCTTAATAGAGGGAAGGATGGAACTTTCCTCGTTTGTGGAAATGTGTTGCCCACTGTACAACCTGATTTATTGCAGTCTGCATGCGTCCTTGCACATCCTGTAAGCTTCCTCCTGAGCAGTACAGTGTAAAGTCATCCACATACAGATTACATGAGACAGCACTTGGAACAACCTTTACAATGTCATTTATAGCAATGGCAAACAGGGTCACATTTAAGACACTCCCTTGTGGGACCCCTTCCAGCTGATCTTCCAGGTTAGAGAAACTGTTTCCTACCCGAACTCTAAACTTGAAAGTAGGTAATGTGGCTTTTAAACCAATGTCATACAGCTTCATGAGTATGCCATGCTTCCAAGTAGTATCGTAAGCCTTTTCAAGGTCAAAGAAGACTGCTATCATGTGACGTCGCTGTGCGAAGGAATTCCGTATAGCAGTTTCCATCCTCACAAGTGCATCTGTGGTTGATCTTAATTTTCTAAAGCCATATTGATATGGGGTCAACATGTTTTCTTTTCCAGCAGCCATGTCAACCTGAAGTTGACCTTTTCTCCATCAGCTTGCAGATGCAGCTGGTGAGGGAAATTGGTCTGTAATTTCCTGGTGCGGAAGCATCTTTGCCAGGTTTAGGAACAGGAATGATTATAGCTTCTCTCCATGTGGATGGCACTGTGCCCTCTCTATAGATCCTATTAAATAGGTCTAACAGGAACTTCTGGGAGCTCTCTGGTAAGTGAGATATCATTTGGTATGGAATACCGTCACTTCCTGGGGCAGTCTTACGGCAGAGCTGCAAAGCAGAGTCCATCTCCTTGCGCAAAAATGGCAAGTTGTATGGAAGTTCTGCTGCAGTCCTACTGAAGAACGACACTGGGTGTTGTTCTTGTTCCGCCCGAAAAGTGGAGAATCGAGCAATGTAAGATGCTCCAGAGTAGATCTCTGCCATGGATTTAGCTAGCTCATTTGCAACATCTTTTTTATCTGTGATGATTATGCCATCATCTTCAGAGCAGGTTGTGACATGGATATGCTCTTTCCAGCGATCTTACGCACCTTGTCCCATACCCATGCTACGGGAGTCCCAGAGTTAATCGAAGAGACATACTGTCTCCACGACTTCCATCTAGCCTCCTTTAGCACGCGCCTGGCCTTGGCTCGGGTCTTCTTGTAATTGATCAAGGTTACAATGCTGGGGCGTCGTTTCATTTGCCTTAATGCAGCTTTTCTTGCTCTGACAGCTTGTTGGCACTCATCAGACCACCATGGTACTGGAGGTCGACGGTAATGGCCGCTACTTTTCGTGATGTGAGGTGATTAACAGCATCTTGAATACACTGGAAATCATTCACAGATCCTTGCAATACTGCAGTTGATCTAAAAAGATTCCAGTCCGCATGTTCAAGTCGCCATCTCTGCACTCCATTGGCTGGAATACCATTCACCTCCTCTAAAAGTATTGGAAAGTGGTCACGTCCATGCAAGTCTTCCATGACCTGCCAAGTGAAGTTCAACTGTGAATCAGGTGAGCCTATTGATAGGTCTATACTAGAGAATGCCCTTCTTTGAGGGTTGCACAAAGTGTGTCCCCAGAGGTAATGCCGACCATTGAAATCTCCCAAGAATAGAAATGGATGTGGCAACTGCCCAAGTACATCTTCCAAATCATTAATGTTCAGATTATGTGGAGGAAGGTAGATGGATGCAACAGTGTAAGGTCGTGTCAAGCCTATTCTCACAGCCTTCACCTGCAGTGTTGTCTGCAGGTGGATGGCCTGGAAGGGAATATCTTGATGTACCATTACTGCTACTCCTCCATGAGGTCCATTGTCAAAGGTTCCATAATGGGCTTGAACTTGGAATCCTCTCAGGAAAATGGGACGATTTTCCCTGGTCATAATCTCTTGTAGGCATACACAGACTGGGTTCCATGAAGCTATCAGATGTTGCAGTTCTTCCCATTTTGCATGAATTCCCTGACAGTTCCATTCGATTAGGGTATCCAGTTCTTTAGATTATTTCTTCATAAGGTGTTTGGCAGCACCTGTGGTCAAGGTTTGCCCCACACCTTTAGGCTGTCCCTTTCCAGGATCCTGGGAGTACCTTTTTATTATTTGTTTACCTGTCGAACTAGTTTCCACAGGTTTCCCTTGGACAGGTTCAGGATTTTTCTTTGCCTAGGCAAAGGACGAACCTGAGCCTTTGCTTCAGGGGCATTCTGTCTAGCAGTGGAGGCCCCTGTGGATGTTGTGGCAGCTGGAGTCTTTTGGACAGGTTCAGGATTCCTTTGCCTGGGAAAAGGGGTGCCTGAGCCTTTACTGTCACCGTTGAGTCCTCTGGAGCCTTAAATGATGGCTCCAAAGACCTTACTTTGGGAGGAGGAGTCTCCTCAATAGACCCCTCACTCCTACTCCGTTTCTGGTGGAACAACTCACCAGAGGCAGTGTCAGCAATTTGGGACTGAGGTTTAGAGGAAGTTGCAGAGTGTGTGCTGTAAGAAGCATTGGAGGGCAAGGGTTGGTGGGAAGGAGGATGGGCTAGAACCGAACCAAAGGACCTACCTGGCTGTGCAAACAGCACACGGGTACGTCGCTTTGCCTCTGGAAAACTGACTTTCTCCTTGCTCCTTATTACCAATACTTCCTTTTCAAATTTGTACATTTTACATTGCTTTGAAGCTTCATGAGCTTCTTTGCAGTGGTAACAGCATATTGGACCTGGACAGTTGTCATCTCCTTGATGACCTGTTGTACCACACTTTACACATACTCTTGGTTGTCCATTTTCTTTAAAACGGCAAGAGTTGGCTCCATGCCCATAACCTTGGCAGTGGAAGCACCGCATAGGGTTGGGCACATATGGCTTTACCTTGAGGTGGTACCATGCTAACTTAACCAATTCTGGAAGGACTAATGTGTTAAAAGTTAGAAGAAGAGCTGGTGTCGACTGTTCCAAACCATCAACTTTCTTCCTAAAACGTTTTACTGCCACTTCATTAAAATTCTCTAGTTCCTCTAACAGTTTCTCCTCAGAATACCTCATCAGGTCTCGGGAAAAGACAATTCCCTTACACTGATTAAGGGTTTTGTGAGGAGAGCATGAAACTTGAGCCCAAGGAATGTTGCATATCGCACGCAAACAATCACTCTCATCTGGTGACGAAACCTCAACTATCAGGCTACCATCTCGCTGTGGGGTGATGCGAGGATCACGTTGAGATACTTCAACTATTTTCCGATGAACCTCAAAAATGTCAAGATCCATGATTGATACACCATCAATGGCCTTCACTACCAGGTACTTACTATATGAAATGCTTTTATATTTACCAGGCAAGATCTTAGTGGATTGAGGAGGACTTTTCCCCTTCTTACCTGGTTTGGGAGCCTGGGAACCATTACGATTCCCATTCTTGCCCTTTGGAAGCTGGAAAGGTTCCAGAGTGACGTGTGATTTTCCAGAGAGAATGGTCTCGAGGGATTGTGTAGGTAGTCAGGGAGAGAGCTAGATCTTTGTAAATTTGTAGTACTCATACAAATTTGAATTCTTCATTTCCTCACCCTCTACCCACCATGGAGTCTGAGGGGAAGCTATAGTTGGGGTTCAAAATCTCCCAACAGCCACAGGGGTAATGAGGAAATATACGCAGCCACTATTAAAGATGGCAGTCGCGGGACCTATGCGCTACCGACTGAATAGTGCCTGCTTGACCCTAGCCATATTTGACCAGCCGATTGACTTGACCGGGCCTTGATCAAGCCACCCGTCTAACCAGAATAAAGGACCAAAGAGGTGTGTTGCTAGCTGCAGGGCGCAGCGTGCAGCATCGCTTAACCTCCAGGACTCCTGTCTCCTGGTAATACGGGATGCCACACACGGCAAACACGTGGGAGAGTTCTTGATCAAGCCACCCGTCTAACCAGAATAAAGGACCAAAGAGGTGTGTTGCTAGCTGCAGGGCGCAGCGTGCAGCATCGCTCAACCTCCAGGACTCCTGTCTCCTGGTAATACGGGATGCCACACACGGCAAACACACGTGGGAGAGTTCTCCCTGGTCCAAGATGGAATGAACGAGGGGTGGGTACACCATCCCCTCTCATAGGCCTTGGTGCACCAGGAAGCCATTTTGTCTCATCCCTCACTGGTGACCCCTCCAGTATGGGTAGCCCTCTGGTCCGGCTCACCAGATCATTGGGACCTCAAGCCCCCCCACCGCGGCAAGGCGGCTTCCGTTAGGGGGGACACTGACCTGAAACCCAGCATCAGGAGTTGTCTCCGCGATAGATGGAGGGAACAATGGAGGTATACCTCTAGAAACAAATTGCAAGAGATTAGAGATGACCTTGGCAGTTGGCTGACCAGCACCCATCCCAACCGAAAGGTAGAAGTTGTATTAACAAGACTAAGAATCGGGCACACAGGACTGACTCATGGGCTGATAATAAAAATCCTCCCCTATATACACTGAAAAATGTATTGGGGGAGGATTTTTGTGACATAGAGGGTCTTATTAGTTTCCTTAGGGAGACTAATATTTTCAATAAAATTTAATTATGCATATTTATGCAATAATTTTATGCACTTAGAGCATAATATTTATGCTTTGATTAACAAAGTATTCGCCGCTATTGACCTTAGCTGTTGATGTGGCAGATAATTCTAAATAATCAATCACCTTTGATCAACGACCATGTAGCATATTTGCACAGTGTTTTTCAGCGACTTTTGGAAGCGGGTTTAACAATTAATCTGGCCAAGTGTAAGTTCTTTTAGTTGTGTTTGGATTTCCTCAGTCATTCAGTTAGTGCTGCACGTATTGACCCTAATGAGGCCAAATTAAGAGCTGTCATCATGTTCCCCATTCACTCTGATGTAACATAGGTAAAGTTGTTCCTGGGGTTAGCAGGTTTTTATAGACTGTTCATTAAGGATTATGGGAGGATTGCTACGCCGTTGACACACCTCAAGAAAGAGGAGTGAGGAGCAGGTCAGCGCATTTTCAAAATTACAATATTGTCTGTTGCCCGCTCCCATTCTTGCGTTTCCAAGGTTTGACCTGCCCTTCATTCTCCACACAGATGTGTCGAACGTTGGGCTAGAACCCATTTTAATGCAGGAGCACGAAGGGACTCTATATCTTATTAGGTTTGCTAGTAGGGTTCTCACTAGTGCAGAAAAAAATTACTCGGTCACCGATAAAGGAATGTGAGCGGTTGTATGGGCTCTTAAGTACTCCAGACATATTATACTTGGGTATAAGGTCATGTTTCACACGGACCATATGTCGCTCAAGTCGTTTAATGGTAATGATCCATATGGTCTTAGGGCACATTACGGGGATATCCTGGGTGATTTCAATGTGACTTTTGTGTATGTTCAGGGCCAGGCAAATGTTGCAGCTGACATGTTATCACGTACACCAATCGAAAACTCAACATTGCTGATTTCCCCCCTTCATTTAGCTTGCCTTCATCAGCTATTGTGAATAGTACTTCACAGGTTTCTCCTTTGGTACCGCTGAATAAAGATGAGACATATGCTGCCCAGCGTGCCGACAAAATTTACGACCAGATCATTCAAGCCTTATCCAATGGCACGGCAGTTCCCAAATTTAGAGGGGTGCCGGTTAAGTAAGTTTTCTTGATACAGACGGATTGTCCGACAATCCTTGTGGTGCCAGAAAGTTTAATGCTGCATGTGTTGAGGTATGCTCATGAATACTGTGAGGCAGCACGTTGTGTCATTCATAAGGCAGTGCAGTTGATCCTTGTCCAAGTGTCACAAGCGATCTCGTGCCTGCACTAATGTTCGACATTCTGGATTTTCCTTATCAGAAAGTGTCATATGACACTTTGGTTTCACCACATCAAAGTCTGGCAACAAACAACTCTTAGTGTTCGCAGACAATTTTTCTTGCCACTGCAAGTTGGCAGCATTCCATCAAAGGCTGCTCTGCATGTCACGAAGGCATTTCAAGACGTAATTTCTTGCTGTCACAGTTCTCCATAATATTTAATCTCGGAAAACGGTACCGAGTTTGTAAATCAGGTGTTAGCCAGTCTCACACAGCAGCTAAATGTGAAGGTGAACATTTTGCTGTTCCGGCTTCAGGCTAATGGCATCATGGCTAGTAGCATCATGAGTAATGGCATCACGTTTAAATAGACTGATTCTCACCATTTTGCGTTAACTGGTGGACGACAGCAAGGATGATAGGGATGCTCTTCTTTCCACTGTCTAGTCGGCCATCGACTCTACCTATCACTCTTCCTTGGGCAATAGCCCGCACTTTCTTCTTATGGGGCAAGACAAGCAGCTGCCTTACGAACCCCTGGATGAGGCCACATCCCCTCTATGTGGACAACTATGCTGACTATTTGGTTTCTGGGCAGCAGCGAGCATTTCAGCAAGCAAAGGCGCTCCTGTCCAGGTCTAGTGACAGAAAATTTGAATACCAGCATAAGATTACTCGTGCAGACTATCGGTTCTTTGGTATTTAGGAAAACTCATTCTCATAGTGCTATTCGGCTTGAGTTTAGTCTGTTATTTGTAGGTCCCTACAGAGTTGTAGCAGTAAAGAACAACAAGTCAGACTGCAAGTCTGTCGCTGATGGCTCTGTTCCATGGTTCCATTTTGACCTCTTAAAGCTGGATGATCAGTATCTCAGGAATCATAGGTTATCCTCTCACTCGTCATCCTTGCTTAGATATATCATCCTGTTTTCCTTTTACTTGCATCAGTCTGTTTGTGAGGTAGTCAGATATATGTGTTACTCTCATAGAGTTTTGTTTCTATCTCTGCTATTGTAGTACCCTCATTACCTACGATTGCATGCTTTACCTGCATCGCTTATTCTCAAACTGAACATTAACTTCCCATTACTTTTTTTATGGGCTCTCTTGTAAATGGCTATTGCGATATATTCTTTTATTCTGGTCTTGCGAGTTGTGAGTGATATCTGGCTCTCCCTTCCAGGATGCTGTCGTCCATATTTTTTATGGCACTCCTCATGGGAGGAGGCTCGCATCGCCTGCCGCATAATGTGAAAGATGCACCTAGGGCTATGATTGAGGACCTTGGAAGGTTTACCCTATAACCTATAAGTTCATGCTGTACCACAGGGACCAGTTACTTATCTTACCGTAGATCCTTCTCTTGATGCACATGGCATTCGCCTTTTCGATCGTACCTTATCCTTGACAATTGAGTTGAATTGCTTCGTAGGGCCTCTCAAGTCTGGCGAGGATTATTAAACTTTGTTGGCAACATTGTGCACAGACTTCTCGGATGAAGACACTCTTACATCCGAACTCAGGAAGTATAGGGAAAGCTTATCGTCTGTAGTTCAGTTTCGACTCGTCTGCTCATGCTTTCAACATGCTTGAGCACATTCATTCATGCGGCACATGGAGAGTTGTCGCCTGACGTGATTTTGCTTGCCGACAAGGGAGCAGTACATCAAAGGGTATCTTCCTATTCTGTCAAGACTCTTTTCACTTTAAGGAAATGCACTCGATTTTATGCTAACCTGAGATCTTTCCTCACTGCCTCTGGGCTGTCTGTTATAATTCCAGTGCGTCTTTCTACTATCTTTAGGGCGTACACACCTTCCCACACAAAACATACAATTCATATTACATAGCTCACGTGCCTCACATATTTATTATTAGAGAATTAGGAGGACATGCTCTATTCTTCCCTTCCTCCGACTTCTTAGACTTCTGTTTGAGGCCTACCAAGGACACATTTGTGTGCTTTTCTTCATCTTTACCTTCATCTCTTCAGACTCCATCTTGTGCTCATGCTCGTGTTTCAGGTGGCCTGATCACCTCCCTCTGTTCCTTCGAGGAGGTGAGGGATCAACTCTCGCCTTTCATGCTCAGCCTTTCACAGGCAAAACTGATCTATTTCTATTGCTTGCGAGGAGCTTCAGCTAGATAGGTTATTGCTGGGAACCTTTGTCCTGCATCTTCATTGTGGGTTGCATTTCGTCATTAAACATTCCGGCAATCAAGTCCTTCGTCACAGACGTCGCTGTAGATCCCATAGTGATTAGGCCGGGGCTCCTGACCTTGATCACAATCAATGATCGCGGAGTTTCATCTAAGGAGCGTTAGTAAGGTTCAGGAGGCGGACGTGGGATTGATGTCAATTTTCACATATACTTGATCTACCCCGTATGTCACCTTGTTAGGCATGTTGCTCCTCTTAGTTGTGTTTGGAGTGTGCTACATGACAGCTTATCGGATGCATAGGGAGAAGGAACATATTAACAGTAAGGCCATAGAGTGTGCTTCCTCGTCCCCCATATTATG
>NC_051392.1:31861975-31869475 GCF_015228065.2 Penaeus monodon
AATCAAAAAAAAAAAAAAATAAAGAAAAGAAAAGAAAAAAAGCACACTCTTTGTAAGAATACGAGGTTAAACGAAAAATAAGCAGATTATTTCGTTGCGTATGATTCGTCCTTGCGAGTGGTTCTGCATGCGTGCAACTCGCGAAACAAACACATAATGCTGAACTGTACTATCCTTACCACATATTGCATGATTTCAAGGTTCCCGCTTTCATTTTACCTAAATCTATTTTTTGAGTGTTATTTGATAATTCCCATCTGATAACTCCCTGTGCAGGAAGCCTTGCTGACCAGGTAGTTTGGTGAGTCGGATGCGGAAACGACCGATATGTATATATATATATTTTTTTTTTTCTGCTGAATTTTGTCTAGTGGCTGACAGCAATGTAAGAAAAGATCTAAGGCACAGTATAGCAAGTTAAGACCGGAATCCTTTCAGTATGAGCCAGAACATTTTTCTATATAAATGCGTTTTCCGTGCTTTAAAGAGCCCGGTTTTGTGAAATGCATTTTTATGAACTTGTCCCTTTAGTCCAATGTGCAATGGAAATATTAAAAGACAATTGCGTAGAACTCATCTGAAATTTATGGAATGTGGAATATCATAATATGTATGGTATTTTAAACTGTGTGAAAATATTCTGTTATTCCAGGCGTTTCAGTAGTGATACTGTTACTGCTGATAATTAAAAATACCGATTTCCCGACTCTATATACAGTATATCTCTACTACGGTCATATTCACCCGTATGCATGTGAATATAACCGTAGTAGAGATATACTGTATTATATTCGCATATAATTCGCATACACACACATACAAACACACACACACACATACACACACACATACACACACACACACACACACACACACACACACACACACACACACACACACACACACACACACACACACACACACACACTCTCTCTCTCTCTCTCTCTCTCTCTCTCTCTCTCTCTCTCTCTCTCTCTCTCTCTCTAATATCAGTAAGCAAACAAAACACTAAAAACTACAACGCAATTCAAATAAATACGCTTACACATGCAAATAAAAAATTAAAAGCCACTCCACAGGAAATAAATACGAGTCAGCCTAGCCTCTGGTATAAATACACTGTCACCAATAAATCAGCCTAGAGAACAGCCTACATTGGAGTCTCCACGCTCCACCTGCTGCAGCCAAGTCCTCGGAAGCTGATCGTCACCTGATTTTGCACATGAACTTCCAAGGTGTTTAGGAAGCTAAAAAAAAAAAAAAAAAAAAAAACGATATTAATTAAATAAAATCTGATTTACAGGAAAACATCAAGGAAAAACAAATAGACTAAACCTTCCCTAAATCCTCTGATGTATGGTTTCTCTTATCGTTCGTTCGTTCTTTCGCTCGTTCGTTTGAGAGAGAACCATTACATTCAAGATCAAGTGTCAGGCTTCGTCCAACAATTGGTACCACAGAAATATTTGTCTCCCTTCGCCCGCCGTTCACAAACGTTAACATCGTCCAATTTCCGTACCAGAAGGTCGCACTTTCAGCTTCGGCAGTTGTTGGCGGCACCGAAAATATTGGAACTTTGTTTGCCTACAAAAGAAATCTGGAACTTACTCTTAAAGAAAGAAAGAAAGAAAAGAAAAGAAGAAGAAGAAGAAAAAAATATCTATCTATCTATCTATCTATCTATCTATCTATCTATATATATATATATATATATATATATATATATATATATATATATATATATATTTCTAATGCTGTATAGTTATACAATATATTTTCTTTTCTATTGCTGTAAAGAAAGGTAGAGTAAAAGTAAAAAAAGAAACAGGTTGGGGGTTTCAGTGGCAGAGCGAGAAATACAAGACAATACATAAAACGTAGGTTAATAGATGATGGAGAAATAAATAGGGACAGGAGGGGAGCGGGTGAGATGAGATGCGGGATGAGTTGGTGTGAGTGAATGGTTGGAATAAAAGAATATAGCGATATAGATAAAACCTTCGTGGAGGAGTGAGTTCTTTGACAACTGGGTCTGACCATAAAGAATGGGAGGGAAACGAGGAGGATGCATGATATATAAAGACATAATAAAAGAAATATGGTGATTGTTTAACAAAAGAACAATAACAATAACAGACAAACAAACAATGGTAAGGGTTATGGAATATAAATGGACGTAAAAAGAACATAACATAAAAATAGATTTTTTTTTTTTTTTTTTTTTTTAGTATTTATTTTTTCCCTTTTTTCCGTAGAAAATCTCCATCCTGTTCGTCCTCTGCCTCGTATGTCTGCCTTATGCAATTGCACGAGTGCACTCCCATGACCACAGGCAATCGAATTAGAGTCCGTAGCAATTTCGTAAGATGTTCTGTCCTTGAAATCTTCCGTTTATAATTCGTCAGTGCTGATTCCACGACCACTAGGCGGGCCGAGGCGGGAAAAGCTGTGGTACTGTGGTATTTCTCTTAATCTTAGCTTTGTGGCAATAAAGGAGACAGAAGCATAGTCCACAATGGGACGAATGGCATGTACATAGAATGATCTTAGTCCTATGTGTCTCCCATCATTGCTCTCATAACAAACAGTCTTGCTTTGGTTCGGTCAACCAAGTACAGGACCTCCTTTTTAAAGGAGAGGTTGAGTGATTGATTTTTTAAGATTATCTGCCGCGTCAACAGCTAAGGTCATTAGCGGCGAACACCTTGTTAGATAGAAATATTAAAATATTTAAAACTTTAAAAATATATCAATAAATATCTTACAGATAACAATAAATATATTAAAAATCAAAGCATAAATATTATACTTTAAGTGTATAAAATGATTGCATAAATGTTATGCTTAATAAAACCCTCTATGTCACAATTCTCCCCCAATACATTTTTCAGTGTGTATGGGGGAGACAAGTACATATGTCTTTGGTCTGAGAATGTTGCACATCTTTCCACTTCATGTGAGACCGTTAATGGCTCTTGGCATCCCTCACGAAGTGCTTCACTTTTAGCCATTATCGGCCCATGAGTCAGTCATGTGTGCCTGATTCTTAGTCAATACAACTTTAATAGAACTTAACACAACTTTTCGATTGGGAAGGATGCTAGTCACCTAACTGTCAAGGTTATCTCTAATCTCTCACAATTTGTTTCTAGAGGTATGCCTCCATAATTCCTTGCATTTATTGCGAAGAAAACTCCTGATCCTGGGTTTCAGGTCGGTGTGTAGGAGAGGGAAACGAGCATCACAAGGCTGAGCGGCAGCTGCCTTGGCCTTCCGATCAGCTCGCTCATTCCCACTGATATCAACATGCGCTGGCACCCAACATAGTTATCTTTTTACGTGTTGACATCAGTGCAAGCCAATCTTGAACCTCCCTCACTCCTGGATGTGATGTGTTTAAGCTCCTCATTGCTTGCAAGGCACTATGAGAGTCACAATATATAACAATAGAATGGTTCGTAAGATCTCTAGTCATCTTAATTGTTGCAGGGTTGGCATGTAACTATGCAGTGAAGGCTGCTAGAGAAAGACTACCAGATACAGTCTTCCTTCTGCCCACTGCTGCAAAGCCCACACCACTTTCAGATTTCGAACCATTTGTATATATTGCATCTGATCCTTGGTACTTAGAAATGTGCTGAAGAAATCTCTCTCAGACTTCTGCTTCGGATCTCTCCCCTCTCCCATTTCCGACCAAATCCAGCTCAACTTGATTAGTCCAAGGGGGGAATTGGGGAATTCCAACAGCCAGAACCTTAGTGAGATTTAAATTAAGATCTTCCAAAAGATTCCTCATTCTCCTACCATAGGATCGGCTATCCTCAAGGGGGTTGAAAACCAATCTGGATGTAGGAGATCCTGGAATCCTTTGTAGTCTCGTGTAGTAAATCAGGTTCATGTAGTCCAGGTGTAATGAAAGAGGTGGTTTTGCACTCTCAGTATACTGTACAAAGCCCCAATACAGATTCTGAGAGCTTCATTATGAACCGAGTCCAACATCCTGAGAACAGTGGGAGTTGCAGATGAATAAGCCTCACATCCATAGTCAGGCTTACTACAAATAAGCGCTCGGTAAAGCCGCAGAAGCATTGTGTGGTCTGCACCCCAAGGTAGATGTGAAAAAAGTGCGTTTGTAGCCTTCACTTTTAACTGTTTGACATGAGGCACCCATGTAAGCTTTGAGTAAAAAAATTGACCCAAGTACTTCACCTCTTGGACAAGTTGCAAAATTCACACTACCTCATAAGGTGTTTGGCAGCACCTGTGGTCAAGGTTTGCCTCACACCTTTAGGCTGTCCCTTTCCAGGATCTTGGGAGAATCTTTTAAGGGGTTGTTTACCTGTGGAACTAGTTTCCACAGGTTTCCTTTTGACAGGCTCAGGATGGACCTGAGTCTTTGCTTCTGGGGCATTCTGCCTAGCAATGGAGGCCCCTGTGGATGTGGTGGCAGCTGGAGCAATCACCAATGAGGCCCCTTGAGCCCTGCCTGACGGCTCCAAAGACCCCACTCTGAGAGGTGTCTTTTGAACAAACTTAGGATTCCTTTGTCTAGGCAAAAGATGTACCTAAGCCTTTGCTTCAGGGGTATTCTGCCTAGCAGTGGAGGCTCCTGTGGATTTGGTGGCAGCTGGAGCTGTCACCACTGAGGCCTCTGGAGCCTTGACTGATGGCTCCAAAGACCTTACTTTGGATATACCCCTCATTCCTACTCCATTTCTGGTGGAACAACTCACCAGAGGCAGTTTCAGCAATTGAGGACTGAAGTTCAAAGGCAGTGGCAGAGTGTGTGGTGTAAGAAGCATTGGAGGGTAAGGGATGGTGGGAAAGAGGATGGGCTAGAACCGAAACAAAGGACTTACCTGTCTGTGCAAACAGCATATGGGCACGTCGCTTTACATTCTCCTTGCTCCGTATTACCAATACTTCTTTTTCAAATTTCTACTTTTTACATTGCTTTGAAGAAGCTTCATGAGCTTTGCAGTGGTAACAGCGAATTGGACCTGGACAGTTTTCATCTTCTTGATGGCCAGTGATGTATATTGGTTTGTCATGCCTCAGGAGCTATAAGATGTCAAGTATGTATGATCTTCTTGGTGGGATGTATAATGTTGCTAGTATGATGGGTCTTTGTGGTGTGTTTATTTCGGCTGCCAGTAGATCTGAGTGAAAGTTATTGATTTTGTGGGAGATGTCGTTTCTGATTGCATTTGCTATGCCATGTGTTTTCCAGTACACTAGAGGATCAGAGAGTGTTAGACCACTCCCTTATTGCCAGTCCTTGCTACAAAGGGGCAACAGGTAAACAGTGCACCACCCAGATGAATACAAATGTCTTCGAAGGACTTATCAAGGCCCAGGTGACCAGAAGAAAGGGAAAAGAGTTGAGGAGGAGAAAAAGCACACATAGAGTTCGCCTCAGACTGCTGAGCCTCTCTATACAGATTTCCCTGTGAAAGAGTGAACTGCGGGTCTGAGGATCACCGTCAATATTTAGGAAGAAAAGACTACCAAGGGCAGTAACAAAGCAAAAGAACTCTGAAAACAGAGTAAGTTTGCTGGTCATTTTACGTTAATTAGAGTGCAGGGTTTGCGGCACGATTGAGGCCCCGGCAGACCATGGTTGCTCAATGACACTTTGATTGTTCCGATTTGCCATTATGGTGACTCACTCTGCTTTGACTGGGTGATGGTGGGCATAACTAATGTACTAAGGCATCTGTGCCTTTTATTAACTGTTGGCAGAGTGGTCGTTGCAGCCTTTTGGCTTGCAACACGGACACACAGTCTCCGTCCACGTCTTCAAAACCATGTGTGTACACGTTTTCTCATTTCTTTTACTTCCCTTCTTCTCCCATAAATGTGTTAAGCCATATGTGCAGTCGTTCTCACATTAGTTTTGTTGGGTAAAAGTGCTAGACCTTAGATCGCATTACTGTGTGATCACGGTAACAAACATGAACATCATTCAGTATTTAATTAATTTCTCTTGTTATTTGAGATTTTTATTGCTTCAACTACAACGAATTTAACGTGTTCATGAATATCATTTTAGTACAAGAACACACCCGGATTCGCGGATTCATTTATGCAAACAAGTGATGACTATGTTGCCACTTGAGGGGCTTTTCTTTAATTGAATGCGTTTGCTGACACCCATCGGCACGCCCTTGTCGTTTTTTTATTAAATGCCCCACCTCCAGGAGAAGACCGAATGATTTCATGTCCGAGAGTGCTCGTAGTCCACACCCCTTCAAAACTTGGAAAGGTGGCAACCCCTTGCCCGAGTGAGTGGTGGAGTCGCCACCGGCAAAAGTTGGCGGGTAACCTCAGTTGTGAAGGGAGTATGAGTGAGCTGGGCAGACTTTTGTGTTCATATTATCGGTGCTGTTTTTATGTTCAGTGTCACTGCATGTATGTTTTCTGTAAATTAACTCCACTGCGATATGTGACCCAGGTGACAGCAATAAATGCAGTGGAAAACTGTAGGCTTAGGAGGTAACCTTGCCCAGCCATTTCCCCTGCCCATGCTCATACCCAATAATTCACGACCCGAGGAATGCCCGTCAGCTGAGGGAATTTTACCAGCCGCTATGGCTACGCTACCACCATTGTCTGCTATCCGGACCTGCGGCGAGGAAGTCACAGGGCAGCAGCCATGTCCGCCTCCACCAGTGCCTGTGGGTCCACAGCTTCCTGCATTTGTGGCTGGTTGTCCCTTGTGGTGGACAACCAGCCTGTTGCTGATGTAGGAGATACACCCCAAGACATCAGCAGGTTGCAACCCCAATGGCTAGGGAACCAGCTGTTTCGTCAGCAGCCGAATTGCCGCCACCACCGCCCATCTTATCGGGGATTGAAGCTGCATCGCAGCCCCGGCCCTCGGGGCAGCCTCAGTCGACAAATTATGGGCCACCTCCTCAATATCCTGCGCCTGTACCACAGCCCCTGGCCCATTGTGAGGTCTCCGACCTTCCCCCCGCCTCCTGGATTGTAACCCTTCTCTCCCCCTTAGTATCCCCTACCTCCCTTCTACCCTCTTCTCCAACCTTTTCCCCTCTCCCTCTTTCTCCTCTTCACGTATCATCCTGACTCCTGTACCCTATGTACTCTACTCGCTATCCTTCGTCTCTCCTAAACATTCTAGTTCTCTTTCTCGTTTTCTCTTTCATTTCTCTCATTCACTCCTTTCGCTCATTTTTCTCTCTTCTCTTATACTTCGTGATTTACGTTCTTCTGTCTTTCTCTTCTCCCATACTAATCTTCTCGCTTTCTACTTTTTCTATTCCGCCGTTGACCTTATTTCATTCATTTCCATCTCTCGCCTCTCTTTAATTTCTCTCCTTTTCGTCCTTTTCCTTAAGCTTTCGTCCTCACACCTACCCCCTATCCTCTACCCTAATACTCTACCTGTCCCCTCGACACCCTTGATACCTGAATCCTGAATCCCGAACCGAACATGGGTAATCCAGCGGGCGGCGCTCAAACACGCTGAAAATGATT
>NC_051392.1:31881975-31891816 GCF_015228065.2 Penaeus monodon
AATTGCCCCCGACGAGATATTTGCACTGTTCTGGGCTACTTCAGTATAGTATCCCGCTGTAATCGAGTTGGCTACAAGATGTCTATCGACTCCCATGTCTCGAGAACTGATCCCAGCAATGAGAACAGCCTCCTTCTCCAGGACTTTACTAGGTCCCAAAGAATGAGGATTTCTGGCTCCTGGAATCAGCGCTCCATTCCGCATCACTGGACATGTTATAGCGATACAGGTACACTGGCCAAGGAGATCGACCACATTCTTGTTAGCAAAGGATGGAGGATCCTCCAGAATTGCAGGGTTTACCAGAGTGCTGAGTTCTGTGGCACTGACCATAGGCTGGTTGTGGCTACCCTTTGGATCCTCTTCAAAACTCCCCATCCCTCCAGTGGTCACTCAAAGGCATTTCACTTAGACAGACTGAGGGATGAGTGTGCCCATGGGTTCACTGCAGCAGTCTCTGATCAATTCACAGAACTTGAAATCCTGATGGACCCAATTGCTCTGTAGGAGTCATTAAGTGCAAAACACTCGAAGCAGCGCAGGAGTCCATTGGTGTATGCCTGTGGGCAAGGCAGAAATTTATCTCCCTGAAAACATCACTGTTTGGTGAATAGGGTTCGGACACTACTGAGAAAGGAAAAGGAACAGTTCATCAGGGATCTTGCTGAGGAGGTTGAAGGCCATTTCTTGGTAAATGACTTTCACCCTGCCTACCAAACCCTGAGAAAGCTGAATTCTAAGCCCTCCTCGCAGATGATGGCAGTCCGCTCAGTGGATGGACAGATCATCTCAGATCATGTTAGGGTTTGGGAGTGTTAGGCTGAGTATTTTGAGCAGTTGTACCAGGTAGACCCTCCAACAGTTAGCTTCTATGCAAGCGATGTCACAATACCTGTGCAGGACCCACCCATCAACGAGGAGCCTCCTACCCTAATGGAGGTTAGGATCCAAAGCATATATGATATCCCTGCTGAACTGCTAAAGGCTGGGGATGAACTTATGGCATAGGACTTGCATGCAGTCTTGACTGCCATCTGGCAGTCTGGTACCATTCCTCCTGACCTGTTGAGAGGCATGGTCATCCCTCTCTGGAAAGGGAAAGGGGATTGGTGGGACTGTAGCAGCTATCGTGGCATTGCATTGCTCAGTATACCAGTTTTCTTCTGAAACGGATCTGTGACCACCTACTAAGGCACCAGAGACTGAAGCAGTCTGGATCACTCTTGGCAAGTCCACAATAGACTGTATATTAGCGCTTTGAGTAATTGTGGAACGCCATCGTGAGCTTGCCTCAAGAAGGTGTTTGACACGGTGCATCGAGAATCACTATGGGAGATTCTGAGACTCAGGGGAATTCTGACACAGATTATTGGCCTAATAGCAAGCCTATATACCGGTACTGAAAGTTCTTTAAAGTGTGGTGAGGGCCTATCAAACTTCTTTCCTTTTAATTCAGGGATGGGGCAAGACTGTGTCTTGCCCCATCACTTTTCATCACTTTCCAACACTTTTCAACACCTGCATGGACTGGATAATGGCCAGAGCTACTACCCAAAGTCAGTGTTGAGTAACACCTGGCAATATCAGGGTCTCAGACCTTGATATTGCCGATCATGTTGCCATCCAATCTGAGTCCTTTGAGGTCTAGAGGTCTCCTGGACCAAGACCAAGATTCAGGACTTTGGGGGCCTGTTAGGAGTACCTGTTCAGTCGATCCATTCTTGCAGTGATGACATTGAAATCACAGAGAGCTTTCCATACCTTCGTAGCGTAGTCCAGATTAGTCTGGCAGCAGGACCCATGAACCCGATCAACAAGAGCATTTGCAGATGTCAGTACCTATGCAGAAGGACTAAGCTCTGTGTCTTCAAGGCCTTGATACTGCCAGTTTTGCTCTATGGAAGCGAACCTGGATGCTATCTAGTGCCTTGGAGTCTCGTCTTGATGCCTTTTGTAACGAGTCTCATCGCCAGATCATGAGGTACAGTCGGTAGGACCATGTGTCCAACCGATGGCTGCACCGTGACTTATTACTTACATAATGTGGGATCAGGCTATATGGGCACTTAGCTCATTTCCCTGTGGATGACCCAGCCCATCAGTTTGTGTCTTTATGAGACAATCCTGGTTGGAGGAGGCCCATGAGACGACCTGGGAGGTCATGGCTTGGGCAGCTTGACGAGACTTGTCGCGAGGAAATAGAGATAGGCCGAGGGCCTACCTGGAGACTCGCCATGAGGGACCCTTGTGGCTGGAAGCGAACGTTGGATGGGGCCATGCACCCCCTGTGTGTGTGTGTGTTTAGGTACATAAAGAGGTATATATATGTATATGTATTATATACATATATACATATATATATATATATATATATATATATATATATATATACATATATATATACATATTCATATTAGAGATGGGCTGAGGAGACTCGCCATGAGGGATCCTCATGTCTGGAAGCGAAGGGTGGATGTGGATGTCTGTGTGTGTATATGTATATAAAGAGGTATGTACATGTATATGTATATATACATATATATACATATTTACACATATTTTATATATACACACATACATGTATATATATGCATACACACACACACACACACATACACACACACACACACACACACACACACGCACACACACATATATATATATATATTATAGGATGTGTGTAACGATGGCCGATGAGCGGTAGAGTGCAGACAAGTCGCGTCTGGCACTATGAGGAAATCTTGGGCAGCGGCAAAGGTGAAACAGACTTCTTACTTGTTTGTTGAGATATTTTGTAATGAGAGGATGGTTCAACTGACACAGGGGGTTTTCATTTCCGGGGTCAGCTTTGCGTAGGCTGTCTGTCTGTCGCTCGCAGGCGCCCCCTCTTTTTTTAAAAAAAATTAAATTTAGGAAACTCACGGGGGTTTGCGAGTACTAGGAATTATGGAGGAGAGGTTTGTGATTGTGTAAACGGGAGGGGCGCCCGCGAGGCGGGGCCTGCGGATGTCGCGTCCGTTGTCATGCCCTACCCAAATTTTTGGGGTTATGAGGGCTAGTTTTATTGTATTAAATATTTTATCTAGTGTGGGGTTTAAATGGGCCCTATGTGAACTAGGATTACATCCCCCGGGTCACCTCCCCGCGGCGGTCCCCGCCGCAAGGTGTCAGAAAAGTGAAAAGATCAGCTAAACATTCCAACCTAACAAAAAAAATATCCTACTCTAAAAAAATAAGTAAAAGTACACATGAATAAAAAATCCATACGGATAACATTAAGGCATTGAAAACATCAAGAAGGACACAATGTAAAAGTTAAAAAAATCATACGAAATAGAAATAAATACAATTTAAAAAAAATAGTTTTTCATATAAAAATCGTAAACCCATTCAGTGACTCCCGAAAAAAAATACAAATAAGCCAACAAAATCATGATAAGTAATAAATATTTTGCGGTAGAAATACAATCAAACAGTAACAAAGATAACGTTGGAATACAATAAAAAACTTTACAAAAAAATAGCCGGGTTTACCCGGGACAATGTGGGGGGAAATAAAAGGGCCCAAAGCGTTTGGACGGCCCCTTTGCTCACCATTCTGCAGGGAGGTTTGCGAGGTCGGCGAGAGCGGGGGGGGAAGACGGTTGGTATAGTAGTGAAAAATGATAGGGGCGTAAAGAAATGAGGCGGGATTCAATTGGGCCAAAAACCCGCGGGGAGGATGAACGGACCGCTGCCCATGGGGCTTTTTGTTGAATTTACGTGATATTTTGACGTCGTTTAATTTCAGGAATCAGTGTAATCGTAGAAACTAAAAAAAAATAACGTAAGCAGAAAATTTAAATCCTCAATCTCGGGGAGGAGCTAAAGCAAACACATTTGGGATGCAAAACAACCGGGGCTGCAGGGTCGACGGGGCCAAAACATGAGTAAAAAAGAAAGGTACAGTAGGGATGGGAAGGGCAAGCCCCACTACCGGGAGGGCGCTTTCCCCCCCCAGTTTAGGTTCTCCCCCTGGCAACGCTTAAGGTAACAGGGGGGCAAATGGCGCGGGTTTGGGTGGGCCAACAAAGGAGCATCTCCATCTGAAAAACATCAATGCTGTGCCAACCGTAGATGGGGACGCTTTATCCCGGGACCATGTAGTAAAACGAAGGGATCCCCCCCCCAAAAAAAAATTTAAGGGCTATACTATTTGATTGAGGCACGATAAAGCACAAATGTTGGGGGAAAGTCACCGCTGCGTGCGTGCCCCTGCTTAGGCCATGTCCTCAGGCTTCGAAACAACTACGGAGTGGGAAGGGGATCACGGGGCCCCGTTGTTTTCGAGGGGAGGGGCTGATAAAAAACCCTCCTCCGGGTTTGAAACAACCACAGAAATGGAGGCGTCACGGGCCTCGTTTTGCGAGCGAGTGCTGGGAAAACCCCTCCTCAGGCTTTGAAACAACCACCCAAAAAGGGGCGCACGGGCCTGTATTTTTTCGGCGAAATCTGAGGGGAAAAACCCTTCCCCAGGCTTTTAAACAACCACAGGGAAAAGGAGGCGTCACGAGCCCCGTGGTTTTCGAGCGAGCGCTGAGGGAAAACCCCTCCTCAGGCCTTGAAACAACCAAAAGAAATGGGCGTCACGGGCCCCTCCCCTTGGTCTGCGAGCGAGTTTCTGAGGAAAACCGGGCCTAGGCTTTTTAAAAAAAAAAAACGGGGGGCACAAAAAGACGGCAAAACCCGAGGGGCCCCGGGCTGAGACGAAGGGGTGGGGTGGCTTGGGGAGCGGGGACATACGATTCCTGAAAGATGAAAAATGTTTTACTGGGCGCGTTTTTGGGAGCAAAAAAGCCACGGAGACAAAGCGAAAAACATCTTCTCACCGGGGGGAAAAGAAAATCATATACCCAAAAACCCCTAAGCCGGCAATCGTCCTGTGGAAAACCCGAAACGGGGGAATTAAAAAAAAAGAAAGGGGGTTTTTTCCGGGGCGATTTTGGGGCGTCGACAAAGGGAAAAACGCAAGAACAAATACATTGACACCTTGAGAGGGTTAAAAAAGGAAAAAAAGTAACCACATTTTCCCCGACCCGTCCACAGTGTCAAAAAATGCTGAGTTTTTGTCAAAAGGGTCTGTGGGGTTTTTTTTCTGAACGCCCGGGAAAAATTTAAGTCCGGGGGTTTTTGGGAAAATTGATGTTCAGTGTCAGTAAGTGATGAATTTAGTAAAAAGTGTTCAATCGAGGGGCAATTGTAAAAGTTCAAGGAACTTTTTTGCTGCGTTTTTTTTGGGAAAGGTCAGACCCAAACGGGGGAGGGGAAACAGGAAAGGGAATAACACGGAAGGGGGGGGGGGGTGAGGAAAATGTGGTGTCACTCGTGGGTTCGTTTCGTTTTTTTTTTGTACATGTTTTGTGTTTTTTCCCGTTTTTTTTCTGTTTTGAAATGGCATCAGTAAGATTTTAGAATATGAAATTTTAAGAGAAAATTTGTTATGGAGTGTTGGGAAAAGATAGTGAAAAAATATAAATGGAATGCCCAATTGGGAAAAAGGGGTAGTGATTGGCGAGGATTGGGGGTGAGTGGGCGAGAGAGGGCGGTGCGCCGTTTTCTTTTTTCAATGGGGAAACTGAAGCATATGTAAAGGGACGGGATTTAAAACGGGGCAATAAGGGAAAAATTTAAAAGGGAAAAAAAGTATCACTAAAATCCTAACTGAAAAAAAATTGCGCCTTAAAAACCCAAAACCTGAAAACCTTGTAGTTTTGGGTTCGGGGCTGATACGGTTCAGTAGATCGTCAGCGCGGGGGAAATGGGGGGTCTCCAGCACGAGGGGTGGGGGATCATCAGCAAAGGGGAGGTGGTTCCCTCAGCGGGGGGGATGGGGGTCCTACGTCCCGTGCCACTTTACTGGATTCCCCCGACTTCGGGTCACGGTTGGGGGACGGGGTTTGGGGCCCGTAATTCCCCCGTTGGGGGAAGGGCGCCAATTAACCTTTTTTTAAAGGGGGTACGCATGAATATTTTGTTGGTACTTGGTGGGGCTGGGGGAAAAGGGCGCAAACACATCGGCAAGCGGTGGTCAGAGGAAACACGCGTGGGCCGCTTGCTTTTTTTTTTTTCTTAGATCTTTCTTGTGTGTGGTTTTTTTGAAAACTGCGTCTGTTTTGCCTGTTGCCCTTTGGAGGCAGGATCTGCAGGGGGCCGGAGGCAGGGGGTTTTTTGTGGGCCGGGAAACCCGCGCTGCCCATGTAACGATGGCCGATTAGCGGTAAAGTGCAGACAAGTCGCGTTTTGGCCACATGAGGGGAAAACTTGGGGAGCGGAAAAGGGTGAAACAGGGCTTCTTAAATTGTTTTTTTGAGATATATTTTTAAAGAGAGGATGGTTCAAAATGACGGGCAGGGGGTTCGTCCCGGGCAGCGTGCTGTAGGCTGTCTTGTCTGTCCCCTCGCAGGCGGGGCCCTCTTTTTTACAGAAAGGGAAATTTGGGAAAATCACAGGGTTGCGATTTTAAAGGAAGTATGGAGGAGAGGATGTTTATTGTGTAAACGGGACGGCGTCCGAGGCGGAAGGCCTGCGGAGTCGGTCCGTTTTCATGCTAGCAAAAAGGGTGGATGTAGAGGCAGTTTATTGTTTAAAAAATATTATCTAGGGGAGGTGAATGCATATGTGAATAGGATACAATGTGGAAATTCATTCTGTTAAGGGGTGTGGAAAAACAATTTTTGTTTCCCGTGGACCAGTGGCTGGTTACACGGGATCAAATCCCAAATAAGAACCACCCGCTCAGCGAGGGCGGAGGTACATTTAATACTGACCTCGTTTTACCGGAGTTCTGCTAAGCTCCACCGCGTAAGGTCAGCCTCGCCTCCCCCTGGAGGGGGCTGACCGTGACCCGCGCGGCCCGTTAACAAGTATAAAAAACCCTTGTTAACATTGTACTAAGGATGAAGCCTATTTCAAAAAGGGGGGAGCGAGGGCCCTTTCACCCTTTGGCATGCAACACGGACACCCCCCCGAAAAAAAAATCTGCTCGCCCGCTAGAAGCATGTCAAAAAAAAAAAAAAATGTAAGTACATTTTGGGGGCCCCTTTTTTATTTTTTTTTCCTTTTCTCCCATACATGTGTTAAGCGTTGTTTTTTTTTTGGGGGTTAAAAGGGTGCTAATGACAGCAAATGGCACGTTCTCACTATTTTCCCCCTCAGATCGCATTTCCGGAAATCGAGTTTTATAAATAAACATATATCTTTCGTTAGTTAAGTAATTAATTATTTCTCTCTTTTTAGAGATTTTATTTTTTCTCTGCAACAAATTTTAAAACGTTTTCTGATTTATTATCACAATTACCATTTCATTTATCTCGTTCCAACCCCGCCCCCGACCTGACCGTCCCTTTTTCTTTCTTTTGCAGTCATTTTGGATTAGAAAAAGGTTTTTCCGCTTGACCTGACCCACTTTCTCTTTTCCCGGTCGGGGGCGGCTGGGTAGGGTCAGATGACCGCTTGGTTCCCGTATTTTGGGAGAAAACTACATTGTTACAGCTTTTTTGGGTGACACTTCTACGGCGCTAGAGCGAAGCGGGTAACGAAATGTTTTATTTGGATATAGCGTAGGATCTTCCCCATATCATAGTAAGGAATCCCCGTATTCCCCCGGGGGTTTTGCATAAATGCCAATAGACTGCGCTCTGTGTTCGGAGTGGGTACAAAAAACCGAAGTTATTCGTTCGTTCGGCCCTTTTGAGTCGGTGCCCCGGGGTTGTCCTTTAAATTTAATGAGGACTAGGGTTAAGCTAGAATCTTTATCCTTATTAATCACACCTTTCTCCCCCCTCTGAAGCGTTTGCATTTTTTGGGTACCCCCCAAAGGTTTGTGTGATTTGTGAAAATTTTATTTTCCCTTTTAGGGAAAATTTTTGCGACGCCCATTAAGATACGCAAAAGGCGGGGTTTATATTCTTGGTCGAGTCGTTCAGTAAATTTTTGGGGTATAGGTCTCCCCTTTTGAATTTTTTTGAAGTTGAGTGCAAAGAGAATGTACCTCGCAGTTCAGTTTTCTGACCCGAGAAGATTTGTTTGATAAAAATTTGGCGAATATTTTTTTTAGTCACCTTTCTTCAGGTAATTTTTCGCTATCATTTATGTTAAATTAAAGGGAAATTTAAATAATTTAAAATGCTACCTTGCTAATGTCTTCAGTTGTTTTTGTGAACGTTAAAATTTGTGTTTTTGTTTTATTCTCTGTGTGAGGGCACTCCGCTTTCCCTCTCATTAACGCTAGCTGTCACTCACTGCGCATACACAACCCTTCGCCTCACTCAAACAAGGACAAAAAAAATGACCCTTTTTTTTTAATAAGGCTGGTTCTGTCTTAGTCCCGGGAAAGATTTTTATGACTCTTTACCCGCAATTTTTTTCCGTCGTGACGAGTGGTTCGTACATAATGTACAATTACATCTATTCTTAAACTTGGAGAAGGTTCAAATAATCTTCGCGGATCGCGATTCGTTCGCTTATCTATTTTATCTATCAAAACGGGGTAGTTTAAGTCGGGTCTTTGCGGACTGCTACTGACGTCTCCTTTTTATTTTCTTCTTTATCTTTTTGAAAAAAAAAACAAAATAAAAAAGAAAACGAAAATAATTTAAAAAACCAACATTAAAAACCGAAATTTATAAATACCGGCTAGGGAGAAAAACCCCCCCCTTCTCTGTTGCCTTTTTTTTTCTCTTACTCTGGGCCCTTTGTGTATGATCTGGTTCCCCGACTATATATTGCGCGGACCGACATGGCACGAAGGGGAACCCGCTATAGTTCCCGGGCACCTTGGGGCCGTGGGGAAGGGGTCATCGAAAATCGCCAGGGCCCCCGGAGATTTCATAGAAAAGGTGTTAAACCGTCCCCCAGTTTTAGTGGGCAGGCGTTCCCGCCGGGCCCCCCCCCTAGATCCAGGAAACCGCACCTTTTCCCCAGGTACCCTCGGGGCCAAATGCTGTGCATAGGCGACGATGGCGGGCGCCTGCAGATCCGGTCAAAACCCGGAGCTGTAGCGCAGGTAATCAGCCCCCCCCGAGATGCCGCCCTGCCCCAGCCCCTCGATCCCGGGGTGAAAAATTACAGGCGTGTGGACCGAGAAGGCCGGACGAGACTTGAGGAGTGTGGACGAGGACGCCCCCGAGTTAGGCCGGGGAGGGTACGAGGAGGGCAAGCGAAACCGAAGTCAAGGAGGACCTGGGGGGAGTTTTGAGGAGTGTGGACATCGAGGAGGGGGGGTTTACAACCCAGGACCCGGAGGGTGAGGACGACAGGGGCCAGCACCCCGAAAAGGGACCGGACAACGCACGAGAAAGGACGACCAGCAAGTTTGGTCACCCTTTAAGGGCCTCGAGGGGAGGCGCGAGTAGGTGGCCGAGCAATATAGGAGTGGATAATCTATTCTGTTAAGGATGGGATAAACTTTTTTTGTTACCAGGGATAGGGTGTTTTACCACGCGGATCCAAAAATCCCAAAAAAAGAACCCCCCCTCAGCGAGGGCGGATCACATTTTTTATCTGACCTGTTTGAGGGGTTTGTGCAAGCTACCCCCGTGCTAAAATCACCCTGCCTCCCCCCGGGTGGGGACCCTGACCCCCGCCGGCCCGTTAACAAGTAACTACCCTTGTTCACCATTGTACTAAGGGGAATAGCCTTTTACATATATATAATATAATAATAAAACAATTCTGGGAGGGGAAAAAGAGGGTCTGGTAGGTCATGATAATTTTGGTAAAAATACGATGACAAGTGATAGTGAAGTACTACATAAGAAAAAATTCCACTCCCCACCAGAAAAATCATTAGAAAATGAAAGCT
>NC_051392.1:31891916-31901385 GCF_015228065.2 Penaeus monodon
ACGGGGGAGGGGGAGTCTTCTTGTGTTGGTATTTTGATCGCGTGTTTGCCTGTGCGGCAGGAGTCGCAGGGCCGGAGCAGGGGTTTGTGGGCCGAATCCGTCGCTGCCGCCACTGTAACGATGGCCGATGAGCGGTAGAGTGCAGACAAGTCGCGTCTGGCACTATGAGGAAATCTTGGGCAGCGGCAAAGGTGAAACAGACTTCTTACTTGTTTGTTGAGATATATTGTAATGAGAGGATGGTTCAACTGACGGACAGAGGTTCAGTCCGGTCAGCGTGCTGTAGGCTGTCTGTCTGTCGCTCGCAGGCGACCCTCTTTTATACAGATTGAATTAGGAAACTCACAGGGGTTGCGATGTACTAGGAAGTATGGAGGAGAGGATGTGATTGTGTAAACGGGACGGCGTCGCGAGGCGGAAGGCCTGCGGATGTCGCGTCCGTTGTCATGTCTAGCAAAGGTGTGGTATGTAGAGGCTAGTGTTATTGTATTAAATATATATATCTAGTGTGAGGTGAAATAGGCCATATGTGAACTAGGTATTACAATGTGGATAATTCTATTTCTGTTAGAGGATGTGGATAAATCAATTTCTGTTACCAGTGGACCACGTGGCTGGTTACCACGCGGATCCAAAGTCCCAAATAAGAACCACCCGCTCAGCGAGGGCGGAGGTCACATTTAATATCTGACCTCGTTTGACCGGGAGTTCGTGCTAAGCTACCACCGCGCTAAGGTCAGCCCTCGCCTCCCTCCTGGAGGGTGGGCTGACCGTGACCTCTGCGCGGCCCGTTAACAAGTATAACTACCCTCTGTTCACCATTGTACTAAGGATGATAGCCTATTACAAAGTGGTGGCAGCGAGGGCCGTTGCATCCTTTTGGCATGCAACACGGACACACCACCCCCGAAGAAAAATCTGCTCGACCGCTAGAAGACATGTCGAAAAACAAAAAAAAGTAAGTACACGTTTGGGCCCCTTTCTTATTTCTTTTCCCTTCTTCTCCCATACATGTGTTAAGCCGTTGTTTTTTTGTTGGGTTAAAAGGTGCTAATGACAGCAAATGGCACGTTCTCCACTATTCTTCCACCTCAGATCGCATTTCCGTGCAATCGAGTATGTGATCAATAAACATGAATATCGTTCGTTAGTTAAGTAATTAATTATTTTCTCTCGTTTTTAGAGATTTATATTGTTTCATCTGCAACGAATTTAACGCGTTCGTGATTTTATCTTATCACGAATACCATTTCATTTTATCTCGTTCCTAACCCTCGCCTCCGACCTGACCGTCCCTTTTCTTTCTTGCGGTCACTTTGGATTAGAAAAAGGTTATTTTCCTGTCTTGACCTGACCTCACTTTCTCTTTTCCCGGTCGGTGGCGGCGTGGGTAGGGTCAGATGACCGCTTGGTTCCCTGTAGTTTGGGAGCAAACATATCATTGTTACATTGCATTTTGGTGACACGTTCTATCGGCGCTAGAGCGAAGCAGGTAACGAAATTGTATTATTTGGATATAGCGTAGGATCTTCCCCCATATCATAGTGCACAGGAATGCCCGATATTGCCCCGGGGTTGCATAAATGCCTAATAGATCTGCGCTCTGTCGTTCGAGAGTAGGTACAATAAACCGAAGTTATTCGTTCGTTCGGCTCCCTTTGAGTCGGTGTGACCCGCGGTTACGTCCGTTAATTAATGTAGGACTAGGGTTTAAGCTAGAATCATTATTCGCTTATTAATCACACCTTTCTCACCCTCTTGAAGTCGCTTGCATGTTTTGGGTACTCCCCAAGCGTTTGTGTGATTTGTGAAAATTTATATATCCTTATGGAATTTTGCGAGCGCCCATTACAGATACGCAGAAGAGAGCAGGGTTATTATATTCTTGGCTCGAGTCGCTTCAGTCATATTTGGGTATAGGATCTCCCCGTTATTGAATTTTATTGAAGTCTGACGTGCAAAGCTAGACATGTACCTCGGCAGTTCAGATTTCTGACCCCGAGAAGATTTGCTTGATAAAAAGTTGGCGAATATTTTTTTTATGTCACCATTCATTCATGCGTACATTCTGTCGCATATCATTATATGTTGAATTCAATGTGATAGTTGAAATAATCTTAAATAGCTACCATTGCTAATGTACTTCAGTTTGTTATAGTGAACGTTAATATTCGTGTTTGTGATTCATTCTCTGTGTGAGGTCACTCTCGCTTTCCCTCTCATTAACGCTAGCTGTCACTCACATGCGCATACACACACACCTTCGCCTCACTCACACACACAGGACAAAAGACACTGACCCTTTTTCATTAATAAGGCTGGTTGCTGTCTTAGTGCCGGTGTAAAGATTTATTATGTATCTCTTTAGCCCGCAATTTTGTCCGTCGTGACGAGTGGTTCGTACATAATGTACAAGTTACATCTATTTCTTATCTGTGTGACGACTATGGTTCAAATAGATCTTCGCGGATCGCCGATGTCGTTCGCTTATCTATTCTCATATCTATCAGAAACGGTGGGTAGTTCAAGTCAGGTCTTTGCGGACTGCTACTGACGTCTCCCTCTTTTATTTTCTTCTTTATCTTTGTGAAAGTAAAACACAAAATAAAAAAGAAGACGAAAATAATTTAAAAAACCAACATTAAAAACCGCAAATTTCATAAATAACCGGCTAGTGGTAGATAACACCCCCTCTTCTCTGTTGCCTTTCTTTTTCTCTTACTCTGGCCATTACGTGTATGATCTGGTTCCCCGACTATATATTGCAGTCGGACCGACATGGCACCGAAGGAGAACCTGCTATAGTTCCGGTCACCTTAGGATGCCGTGGGAAGGACGTCATCGAAGATCGCCATGGGCCCATGGAGATTTCATCAGAAAAGGTGTTAAGCCGTCCCAGTGTAGTGGACAGGCGTTGCCTGCCAGACTCCCCGTAGATCCAGCGAACCAGCACCTTTGCCGCAGGTACCAGTCGGCCCAGAATGCTGTGCATAGGCGACGACTGGCGGACGCCTGCAGATCCGGTCAACTCCAGGAGCTCGTAGCGCAGGTATCAGCCGCCCCGAGATGCCGCCCCTGCCCCGACGCCCGTCGATCCGGATGAAGATTACGAGGTCGTGTGGACGCGAGAAGGACCTGGACGAGATCTGTGAGGACGTGTGGACGAGGACGCCGCCGAGTTAGGCCTGGGCCAGGACTACGAGGAGGGCAAGACGAATCCGAAGTCAAGGAGGACCTGTGCGAGACTTTCGAGGATGTGTGGACATCGAGGACGGACAGTTACACCGAGGACCAGGAGGATGAGGACGACAGGGCCGAGCAGCCACGAAAAGGCACCAGGACAACGCACGAGAACGAGACGACCAGCCAAGTTAGGTCACCATTGAAGGCGCCTCGAGGGCGAGGCGCGAGTAGGTGGCCGAGCAATATAGGATGTGGATAATTCTATTTCTGTTAGAGGATGTGGATAAATCTATTTCTGTTACCAGTGGACTACGTGGCTGTTTTACCACGCGGATCCAAAATCCCAAATAAGAACCACCCGCTCAGCGAGGGCGGAGGTCACATTTTATATCTGACCTCGTTTGACCGGGAGTTCGTGCTAAGCTACCACCGTGCTAAAGTCAGCCCTCGCCTCCCTCCGGGTGGGCTGACCGTGACCTCCGCGCGGCCCGTTAACAAGTATAACTACCCTCTGTTCACCATTGTACTAAGGATGATAGCCTTTTACATATATATATATATATATATATATATAAACATATCTGGCAGTGAGTAAGAGAGGTGTCGTGGTAGGTCAGTGATAATAAGTGCTAAAAATTACGAGTGACAAGTGATATGTGATAGTACTACATAAGAGAGAAAAATTCCACTCCACCACCAGAAAAATCATTAGAAAATGACAAGCATTACCGGTCGCCGAGTAACAGCCAAATCGCACATACCACAGTTTTCCCTCAAGTAGATTCGCTAAGCAACAGCCAAACCGCTAGCATATAAGTGCAGTACATCACAAAATCATGTAGGTTCAAACATGGTTACCATAAAGTGTCAAATATAATCAGCCACTCGACGGAAGATTTGCCCGATAAACCAGGCATTCATAAAGCGTAATTCAAGCTATGGCACCTCAATCAAGAGCCAGACGCTGACTCCCGTCGGCCGAGGGCGCACGCCGGTAGGCTTAGCAATCGCTAATGAATGCGACGCCTCTCCGAAAAACTGACAGATACAAAATCACCTTTCTAACTTTCTCTAATCCCAAACCCTATCCTTAACCATCCCAACATTGTCCTAAATCCTCTTCTCCCACATCACCCGCCTCTTTCCCTCAACTCCTCTGCTGCAAGCTTTCAATTTATGCACATTATAGTGCATGGGCTCATTGTAATGGAGTGCGTGTGTGCGGTCTTGCAGATGCTGCTCAAACGTTTGTGCACGAGTATGAGTATATGCACGGAAATGCGCAGGTGTATGCGTGTTAATGTGTTAATGAGTTCATATGGTGTGTATGCAAGAGAAGCAATATACACGCAGATATGTATATCTGTGTGTATATGTGTATTTATTCATATATGTCATGTATATGTATGTGTGAGTATGTGTATGTGTATGTATATATATGTATCAATGTAGGGTGAGTGTATATATGCGTATATGAGTAGGTGTATGTATGTATGTATGTATACGTATGTATGTATATGTATGTATATATATGTGTATGTATATATGTATGTGTATGTATGTGTGTGTATGTGTATGTGAGTGTGTGTATATATATATATATATATATATATATATATATATATATATATATATATATATATATATATATATGTGTGTGTGTGTGTGTGTGTGTGTGTGTGTGTGTGTATGTGTGTATATGGGTACGTGTGTCTATATCTATAGACGTATGTGTGTGTGTGTGTATGTACATTTGTGTGTATATGTATGTGTATGGAATTCATGTCGAACAGATTGCGAGTAGAACAACGAAGGGAAGTACAGGGAAACACACGAATATGCCGATTGCCTTTTCGCATTTATTGCTAGTTCAGGGCATATAAGACTAGAGCTACATAGAGGTATATAGGAGGAAATGCAGCACGTCAGCGCCTCCGTTACCCTCGCGCCTTGCTCAGCTACCTTCGACGCAAAGCGGAAAAGATCATGACCAGATCAAGAGGGGACGCTACACAGAACAAGACACACAGAATTATCATCCCTCACTCACAGCTGACAGAACATCTAGAGGCCCTGGTGGGCCACACTATGAAGATAACTACCACCTCTGGCAAGAAGATCAGAGACATAGTCAGGGAAAAGAGATCAGACCACAACAGACCTCACAACCAGGTGTATAGCATACCTTGTGGTGGCTGCGATAAGGTATAAATAGGTGAGACAGGACGTGGCCTCCATGAACAACGTATCGACCAGCACAGCAGCGCGCTCCGACGACACGACAAGAGGAGCACCTTCGTTGTTCACGTCGATTCCAACGGCCATCTCCTCAAGTGGTCCCAGGCCTCCATTATTAAACAAGGTCTGCCCCCACGACAAAGGAAGATGGTAGAAGCGGCGTTCTTACACACAACTAATAACTTCAACACCGCAACAGGGAGCCACGAACTAGCCAAGGTCGTCGCACACCTGATTACCGACGTGACCTGACCACCTACTACTTGTATATATACACCTCTATGTAGCTCTAGTCTAGTCTGATGAAGCAATAAATGCGAAAAGGCCTTCGGTATATTCGTGTGTTTTCCTGTACTTCCCTTCGTTGTTCCGCTCGCAATGCATGTGTATGTATATATGTATATATATATATATATATATATATATATATATATATATATATATATATATATATATATATATATATGTGTGTGTGTGTGTGTGTGTGTGTGTGTGTGTATATATATATATATATATATATATATATATATATATATATATATATATATATATATATATATATATATATATATATATATATATATATATATATATATACACCCTGGCGTGAGTAGGCTAATGCCTGGCTGCTCATAAATCCATAATATACAGGGCCAACCCTGCTGGAGGGGCTTATCAGAGACATCCCGGCTAAACTACTCCCCCTCCCACCAAGATACACTTAAGCCAGTAGGTGGGGAGTAATTAATTGACTGATTATTTAAAATTATCTGCCGCGTCAACAGCTAAGGTCATTAGCGGCGTATACCTTGTTAAATAGAAATATTAAAATATTTAAAACTTTAAAAATCTATCAATAAATCTTACAAATAACAATAAATATATCTAAAATCAAAGCATAAATATTGTGCTCTAAGTGTATAAAATTATTGCATAAATATTATGCATGATTAGATTTTATTGAAAATATTAGTCTCCCTAAGGAGACTAATAATACCCTCTATATCACATTCCTCCCCCAATACATTTTTCAATGTATATGGGGGAAATAAATACATACGTCTTTGATCTGAGAATGTTGCACATCTTTCCACTACATATGCGATCGTTAATGGCTCTTGGCATCCCTCACAAAGTGCTTGACTTTTAGCAATCGGCCCATGAGTCAGTCTTGTGTGCCTGATTCTTAGTCTTGTTAATGCAACTTCCACTTTTCGGTTGGGATGGATGCTGGTCACCCAACTGCCAAGGTCAACTCTAATCTCTCGCAGTTTGTTTTTGGAGGTATGCCTCCATTGTTCCTTCCACATATCACGAAGACAACTCCTGATGCTGGGTTTCAGGTCGGTGTGTGGGAGAGGAAAACGAGCATCACAAGGCTGAGCGGCAGCTGCTTTGGCCTTCTCATCAGCTCGCTCGTTCCTACTGATACCAACATGCGCTGGCACCCAACACAGAGTTATCTTTTTGCGTGTTGACATCAGTGCAAGCCAATCTTGAACCTCCCTCACTACTGGATGTGATAAGTTTAAACTCTTCATTGCTTGCAAGGCAGTACGAGAGTCGCAATATATCACAATAGAATGGTTCGTAAGATCTCTAGTCATCTTAACTGCTGCAAGGATGGCATGTAACTCTGCAGTGAAGATCGAGGCTGCTAGAGAAAGACTGCCAGATGCAGTCTTCCTTCTGCCCACTGCTGCAAAGCCCACACCATTTTCAAATTTTGAACCATCTGTATATATTGCATCTGATCCTTGGTACTTAGAAATATGCTGAAGAAATCTCGCTCTGACTTCTGCTTCGGATCTCTTTCCCTTTCCCAGTTCCGACCAAATCCAGCTCGACTTGGTTAGTCCAAGGGGGGAATTGGGAATTCCAACAGCCAGAACCTTGGTGACACTTAAATTAAGATCTTCCCCAAGATTCCTCATTCTCCTACCATAGGATCAGCTATCCTCAAGGGGGTTGAAAACCAATCTGGATGTAGGAGATCCCAGAATCCTTTGTAGTCTCGTGTAGTAAATCAGGTTCATGTAGTCCCATTATGAACTGAGTCCAACATCCAGAGAACAGTGGGAGTTGCAGACAAATAAGTCTTATATCCATAATCATGCTTACTACGAATAAGCGCTCGGTAAAGCCGCAGAAGTGATGTGCGGTCTGCACCCCAAGAAAGATGTGAAATAACCCACAAAATACTAAGTGCTTTTGTAGCCTTCACTTTTAACTGTTTGGTGTGAGGCACCCATGTAAGCCTTGAGTCAAAAATTAGACCCAAGTACTTCACCTCTTGGACAAATTGCAGTGGGTTTGCTCCTAAATAGAGGGAAGGATTGATTGATTGATTATTTAAAACTGTCTGCCGCATCAATAGCTAAGGTCATTAGCGGAGAACACCTTGTTAGATAGAAATATTAGAATATTTAAAACATTAAAAATCTATCAATAAATATATTAAAAATCAAAGCATAAATATTATGCTTTAAGTAAATAAAGTTATTGCATAAATATTATGCATTATTAAATTTTATTGAAAATATTAGCCTCCCTAAGGAAACTAATAAGACCTTCTATGTCACAATCCTCCCCCAATACATTTTTCAGTGTATATGGGGGAGACAAGTACATACGTCTTTGGTCTGAGAATGTTGCACATCTTTCCACTACATGTGCGACCGGTAATGGCTCTTGGCATCCCTCACAAAGTGATTGACTTTTAGCCATCATCGGTCCATGAGTCAGTCTCGTGTGCCCGATTCTTAGTCTTGTTAATACAACTTCTACTTTTCGGTTGGGATGGATGCTGGTCACCCAATTGCCAAGATCATCTCTAATCTCTTGCAGTTTGTTTCCAGAGGTATGCCTCCATTGTTCCCTCCATCTATCACGAAGACAACTCCTTATGCTGGGTTTCAGGTCGGTGTGTGGGAGAGGAAAACGAGCATCACAAGGCTGAGTGGCAGCTGCCTTGGCCTTCTGATCAGCTCGCTCATTCCCACTGATACCAACATGTGCTGGCACCCAACATAGAGTTATCTTTTTACGTGTTGACATCAATGCAAGCCAATCTTGAACCTCCCTCACTACTGGACTACTGGATGTGATGAGTTTAAACTCTTAATTGCTTGCAAGGCACTACGAGAGTCACAATATATTACAACAGAATGGTTTGTAAGATCTCTGGTCATCTTAACTGCTGCAAGGATGGCATGTAACTCTACAGTGAAGATCGAGAGACTGCCAGATGCAGTCTTCCTTCTGCTCACTGCTGCAAAGCCCACACCATTTTCAGATTTCGAACCATCTGTATATATTGCATCTGATCTTTGGTACTTAGAAATATGCTGAAGAAATCTCTCTCTCCTGCTTCAGATCTCTCCCCTTACCCGATTCCGACCAAATCCAGCTCGATTTGATTAGTCCAAGAGGGGAATTGGGGAATTCCAACAGCCAGAACCTTAGAGAGACTTAAATTAAGCTCTTCCACAAGATTCCTCATTCTCCTACCATAGGATCGGTTATCCTCAAGGGGGATGAAAACCAATCTGGATGTAGGAGATCCCAGAATCCTTTGTAGTCTCGTTTAGTAAATCAGGTTCATGTAATCCCGGTGTAATGAAAAAAGTGGTTCTCCACTCTCAGCATACAGGGACTCCACAGGTGAAGACCTGAAAGCCCCAGTACAGATTCTGAGAGCTTCATTATGAACTGAGTCCAACATCCGGAGAACAGTGGGAGTTGCAGATGAATAAGCTTCACATCCATAATCAAGCTTACTACGAATAAGCTCTCGGTAAAGCCGTAGAAGCGTTGTGCGGTCTGCACCCCAAGATAAATGTGAAAGAACCCGCACTTTTAAGTGTTCGACTTGAGGCACCCATGTAAGTCTTGAGTTAAAAATTAGACCCAAGTACTTCACCTCTTGGACAAATTGCAGTGGGTTTGCGCCTAAATAGAGGGAAGGATGGAACTTTCCTCGTTTGTGGAAATGTATAGCCATGGTTTTGCTTGGAGAAAATTTGAACCCATGTTATGTTGCATGACA
>NC_051392.1:31901485-31906485 GCF_015228065.2 Penaeus monodon
TTCTCCCTGTCCAGAGGAAGAACCAGGGGTAGGTGCACCATGAAGCCATTTTGTCTCATCCCTCACTGGTGACCCCTCCAGTATGGGTAGCCCTCTGGTCCGGCTCACCAGATCACTGGGACCTCAAGCCCCCCCACCACGGCAAGGCGGCTTCCATTAGGGGGGAGGTGGGGGGGGGTTAACTCGGCTGTCTACCTCTCAGTCAGAATCCATGACTGCGCAAACATAGCAATGGCCCTCATTCCCCGGAGCCGAAGGAGCTCCTGGTTATGTCGACGTTCAAGATAGCTCCAAAGCAGAGGGTGTTAAGAATCACTGGTTAAAAACAGGCTGCCCCATGTTAATGAACCTTTGCACATATAATATAAGGACAATGGGAACTGAATCCAACTTACTAGCAGTACTTGAATTGAAATTCTCTTTCATTAAATGGTATATTGTAGGACTGGGAGGTTAGAAGATTAGGCAAAGAACAGAAGATACTAAATGATGGACACATGCTCTGTTGGAGAGGTAAACCCCAGGGTAGCAGTTTAGAAAAGAATATCGTGGAATTCTATAGGCTTCAGTAACAATAAAACTAATTAACAACTTAATAAAGATTTTTCAAGTCTATGCTCCAACCTGCAGCCACAGTGATGAAGAAAAGGAGAGCTTCTATGAAATAGGTAAAAAGACAGAAGGAGAAACCGTAGTAGGGAACCACAGAATAGGTACTAGGAATGAGAGGGGACAAATGCTAAACAATTTTGCGGAGGCTCGATCACTCAATATCATGAATACATTCTTCGAAAAAGGTCTAGAGCGGAAGTGGACATTGAAGTCACCATCGGACATCAAAAGCGAAATTGACTTCATAATTTCAAATAGGCATGGTATAGTAAAAATGTGGAAGCTATTGATAAAGCAAATGTTGGCAGCGACCATAGAATGGTCAGAGGCCAAATTAAGGGACAGGGAAAGGAGTATACTCTGCAGCCAAAGACCAGAGCGACAGAATTTAACCTTAACATCCAAAACAGATCATTCTTAGTGACGAAGATCTCAACATTGACCAAATCAACAAACAGTTCATTGACATAATAAAGGAAGCTGCACTTGAAGTAGGCGGTAAGAACGTCAAGCAACGCTCCAGCAAGCTCTCGGTAGAAACTTAACAGCTTATACAAAAACGTAGGGTAATGAAAGTATTGTCAAACAGGGACAAAATATTCAAATTCAATACTTAAATAATAAATGAAACAGTGATCTCAGGCACTAGCATTAAAACAGTTAAAAGGTGACTTGGTGTAGGGAGAAATCAATTGTATGCAATAAAGAAACCAGATGGAGAAGTGACATATATTAAGAATGAAATCATAAGAGTAGTGGAAGACTTTTACCGGGGTCTATACAACTCAAATGAACAGCCACAGATAGAAGTGAACGCGGTAACTATAGATGTATCTAACATCATAACAGAAGAAATAAAAAGAGTGCTTAAAGTTAGTATAGACCTTATAATAGATGCAGGAGAAATTGCAAGAGTGAAACTAGCCATTCTTTTCAACAATGCCTTTTCAACAGAAAAACCAAAAGCCTGGAAAAATACAACAATTATTTTGATACATAACAAAGGGAATAGAAAGGATCTAAAAAATACTGACCCATAAGTCTCCTTTCAGCTGCTTACAAACTGTTTACATAAATCATCACAACTCTCCTCTCTGACAATCTGGATTCTAACCAGCCTAGAAAATAGGCAGGCTTCCACAATGGATTCTCAACAACAGACCACTTGCTCATCCAAATAAGAGAAAATATGAACGAATATAGGAAACCCCTATGTATGGCATTCATCGATTACACAAAGGCATTTGACTCTGTACAAATACCAGCAGTACTAGAAGCTATCTGAAGACAGGGAGTAGAGGTGGTATATTGTAATATATTGGAATATATACACGAAGATGGGACAACAACCATCAAGCTCCGCACAGAAACCGATAAAATACCAATTAAAAGAAGTGTTAGACAGGGCGATACCATCTCATCAAAACTGCTTACAGCTTGCCTTGAGGAAATATTCAAGAAGCTAGAATGGAATGGAAAGTTATGACCTATGGATCAGAAACATGGACTACAACAAAATTACTGGAGAGGAAACTTATAAGTGCCCAGAGAGGGGTGGAAAGGTTGGTGCTGGGCATTAACCTAAGAGATCAGATGAGGGCGACGTGGGTCAGGAACGGACAAAAGTAGAAGATATACTCGGGATACAAATAGAAAAAATAGCAGTGGGCAGGCCATATATATCAAGGACAGGACAACAGATGGACAAAAAAATTGACAGACTGGGTTGTAGATAACATAAAGAGGCCACAAAACAGACCAGTGACAAGATGGCGTGATGAAATAACGAAATTTGGGGGCTAAGACTGGAAACAAAAAACACGATAGACAAAGATGGTAAAGATTGGGACAGGCCTACGTCCTGCAGTGGATTGACTCAGGCTGATGATGATGATATATAAATTATATATATATATATATATATATATATATATATATATATAATATATAATATATATATATATATGTGTGTGTGTGGGGTGTGTGTGTGTGTGTGTGTGTGTGTGTATATATATATATATATATATAATATATATATATATATATATATATATAAAATATATATATATATATATATATATTATATATATATACACACACACACACAAATGTATCTATCCATATGTTCACATGTATCTGTCTATCTAACTACCTATATATACATACATATATATACACGCATATATATACATACACGTGAGCGCGTGCGTGCGTGCGTGCGTGCGTGCATGCATGCGTGCGTGCGTGCGTGCGTGCGTGTGTGATTGTATGTGTGTGTGTGTGTATAACGGGTATAGAACCCAATTACATTGGCTTGCAGGGGTATTGATACTGGTATTCGGCTTGACTCTTTATTTCTGAGAGTTGACACCACGCAGTATAAAACACACAAGACATGTCTAGTTATAATCGGGCCGCGCGGAGGTCACGGTTCAGCTGCCCGGAGAGAGGGCGGAGCTGACCTTAGTGCGGTGGTAGCTTAGCACGAACTCCCGGTCAAACGAGGTCAGATATAAATGTGACCTCCGCCCTCGCTGAGCGGGTGGTTCTTATTTGGGACATTTGGATCCACGTGGAAAACAGCCACGTGGTCCACTGGTAATAGAAATAGAATTATCCACATCCTGTAACAGAAATAGAATTATCCACATCTTATATTGCTCGGCCACCTACTCGCGCCTCGCCCTCGAGGCGCCTTCAAGGGTGACCTAACTTGGCTGGTCGTCTCGTTTCTCGTGCGTTGTCCTGGTTCAACTTCGTGGCTGCTCGTCCATGTTGTCCTCATCCTCCTGGTCCCTGGTGTAATCTGCTCGTCCTCGATTATCCACACGTCCTCGAAAGTCTCGCACAGGTCCTCCTTGACTTCAGATTCGTCTTGACCTCCTCGTAGTCCTGGCCCAGGCCTAACTCGGCGGCGTCCTCGTCCACACGTCCTCATAGATCTCGTCCAGGTCCTTCTCGCGTCCACACGTCCTCGTAATCTTCGTCCGGATCTACGGGCGTCGGGGCAGGGCGGCATCTCGGGGCGGCTTATACCTGCGCTACGAGCTCCTGGAGTTGACCGGATCTGCAGGCGTCCGCCAGGCGTCGCCTATGCACAGCATTCTGGGGCGACTGGTACCCTTTTCTGACGAAAATGTTTGGTCGTGGGCCTATGGCGATCTTCGATGACGTCCTTCTCACAGCATCCTAAGGGTCCTCCTTCGGTGCCGTGTCGGTCCGACTGCAATATAAAGTCGGGGAGCCAGATCATACACGTAAGGGCCAGAGTAAGAGAAAAAGAAAGGCAACAGAGAAGATGGGGTGGTAATTACCACTAGCCGGTTATTCATAACAATTTACGGTTTTTAATGTTGGTTTTTAATTTATTTTCGTCTTTTTTTTCATTTTGTGTTTTATTTTCACAAAGGTAAAGAAGAAAATAGAAGAGGGAGATGTCAGTAGCGGTCCGCATAGACCTATTTGAACTACCAACCATCTCTGATAGATATGAGATAGATAAGGGAACGACATCGGCGATCCGCGAGATCTATTTGAACCATAGTCGTCACACAGATAAGAAATAGATGTAACTTGTACACAGACAGCGACAGACAAATTGCGGGCTAAAGAGATAAATCTTTACGCCGGCACTAAGACAGCAACCAGCCTTATTAATGAAAAAGGGTCAGTGTCTTTTTGTCCTGCGTGTGTGAGTGAGGTGAAGGTGTGTGTGTATGCGTGTGTGAGTGACAGCTAGCGTTAATGAGAGGGAAGGCGAGTGACCTCACACAGAGAATGAATCATAACACGAAAATTAACGTTCACTATAACAAAACTGAGTAAATTAGCAATGCTAGCTATTTAAGATTATTTCAACTACCACTTGAATTCACATATAATGATATGCGACAGAATGTACGCATGAATGAATGGTGACATGAAAAATATTCGCCAATTTTTTATCAAGCAAATCTTCTCGGGGGCAGAAATCTGAACTGCCGAGGTACATGTCTAGCTTTGCACGTCAGACTTCAATAAACTCAATAACGGAGGGATCCTATACCCAAATGCCGTATATGACTGAAGCGACTCGAGCCAGGAATATAATATCCTGCTCTCTTCTGCGTATCTGTAATGGGCGCTCGCAAAATTCCCGAAGGATATATGAATTTTTACGAATCACACAAACGCTTGGGGGGTACCCAAAACATGCAAGCGACTTCAAGAGGGTGAGAAAGGTGTGATTAATAAGCGAATAATGATTCTAGCTTAAACCCTAGTCCTACATTAATTAACGGACGTAACCGCGGGTCACACCGACTCAAAGGGAGCCGAACGAACGAATAACTTCGGTTATTGCACCTACTCTCGAACGACGGAGCGCAGATCTATTAGGCGTTTACGCA
>NC_051392.1:31913985-31919166 GCF_015228065.2 Penaeus monodon
GTGGCGCTGCGTCCTTCCGGCTCGCAGCATGAACGCAAATCTCCGAAGAAAATCCGCTCGACCGCTTCAAGACATGGCTAAGAAAAAAAACACGTAAGTACCTTTTTGGGCCCCCTTTCCCTTATTTCTTTTCCCTTCCTTCTCCCATACATGTGTTAAGCCGTTGTTTTTTTGTTGGTTAAAAAGGTGCTAATGATATTCTTCCACCTCAGATTGCATTTCCGTGCGTTTCGAGTATGTGATAAATAACATGAATATCGTTCGTTGGTTAGTAATTAATTATTTTCTCTCGTTTTTAGAGTTTTATATTGTTTCATCTGCAACGAATTTAACGCGTTCGTGTTTTTTATCTTATCACGAATATCATTTCATTTTATCTCGTTCCAAACCCCTCGCGCCCGCCCTGACATTCTCTTTTCTTCGCTTACGGTCACTTTGGATTAGAAAAAGGTTATTTTCCTGTCTTGACCTGACCTCACTTTCTCTTTTCCCGGTCGGGGGCGGCGTGGGTAGGGTCAGATGACCACTTGGTTCCCTCTAATTTGGAAGCAAACATATCATTGTTACATTGCTTTTTGGTGACACGTTCTATCGGCGCTAGAGCGAAGCAGTAACAAAAATTGTATTATTTGGATATAGCGTAGGATCTTCCCCCTTACCCATAGTGCACAGGATTGCCCGATATTGCCCGGGGTTGCGTAAACGCCAAATAGATCTGCGCTCCGTCGTTCGAGAGTAGGTGCAATAACCGAAGTTATTCGTTCGTTCGGCTCCTTTGAGTCGGTGTGACCCCGGTTACGTCCGTTAATTAATGTAGGACTGGGGTTTTAAAGCTAGAATCATTATTCGCTTATTATCACACCTTTCTCACCCTCTTGAAGTCGCTTGCATGTTTTGGGTACCCCCCAAGCGTTTGTGTGTTTCGTGAAAATTCATATATCCTTCGGGAATTTTGCGAGCGCCCATTACAGATATACAGATACGAAGAAGAGAGCAGGTATATTATATTCCTGGCTCGAGTCGCTTCAGTCATATACGGCATTTGGGTATGGATCCCTCCGTTATTGAGTTTTATTGAAGTCTGACGTGCAAAGCTAGCATGTACCTCGGCAGTTCAGATTTCTGACCCGAGAAGATTTGCTTGATAAAAAATTGGCGAATATTTTTTCATGTCACCATTCATTCATGCGTACATTCTGTCGCATATCATTATATGTTGAATTCAAGTGGTAGTTGAAATAATCTTAAATAGCTAGAATTGCTAATTTACTTCAGTTTTGTTATAGTGAACGTTAATTTTCGTTTTTATGATTCATTATCTGTGTGAGGTCACTCGCCTTCCCTCTCATTAACGCTACTGTCACTCACACACGCATACACACACACCTTCACCTAAACTCACACACGCAGGACAAAAAGACACTGACCCTTTTTCATTAATAAGGCTGGTTGCTGTCTTAGTGCCGGCGTAAAGATTTATCTCTTTAGCCGAAATTTTTTGTCTGTCGCTGTCTGTGTAAAAGTTACATCTATTTCTTATCTGTGTGACGACTATGGTTCAAATAGATCTTCGCGGATCGCCGATGTCGTTCCCTTATCTATTCTCATATCTATCAGAGATGGTTGTAGTTCAAATAGGTCTATGCGGACCGCTACTGACATCTCCCTCTTCTATTTTCTTCTTTACCTTTGTGAAATAAAACCCCAAATGAAAAAAAGACAAAAATAAGTTAAAAACCAACATTAAAACCGAAAATTGTTATGAAAAACCCGGCGAGTGGAAATTACCACCCCATCTTCTCTGTTGCCTTTCTTTTCTCTTACTCTGGCCCTTACGTGAAATGATCTGGCTCCCCGACTTTATATTGCAGTGGGACCGACACGGCACCAAGGAGGCCCCTTGGGATGCTGTGAGAAGGACGTCATCGAAGATCGCCATGGGCCCCCACGGACCAACATTTTCGTCAGAAAAGGTACCAGTCGCCCAGAATGCTGTGCATGGGCACGCCGGCGGACGCTGCAGATCCGGTCAACTCCAGGAGCTCGTAGCGCAGGTAAAAGCCCCCCCGAGATGCCGCCCCTCCCCCGACGCCCGTAGATCCGGACGAAGATTCGGGACGTGTGGACGCGAGAAGGACCGGGACGAGATCTATGAGGACGTGTGGACGAGGACGCCGCCGAGTTAGGCCTGGGCCAGGAATACGAGGAGGTCAAGAAGAATCTGAAGTCAAGGAGGACCTGTGCGAGACTTTCGAGGACGTGTGGATAATCGAGGACGAGCAGATTACACCAGGGACCAGGAGGATAGGACAACATGGACGAGCAGCCACGAAGTTGAACCAGGGCAACGCACGAGAACGGAGACCAGCCAAGTTAGGTCACCCTTGAAAAGGGGCCTCGAGGGCGAGGCGCGAGTAGGGGGCCGAGCAAAATAAGATGTGGATAATTCTATTTCTGTTACAGGATGTGGATAATTCTATTTCTATACCATGGACCACGTGGCTGTTTTCCACGTGGATCCAAATGTCCCAATAAGAACCACCCGCTCAGCGGGGCGGAGTCACATTTTATATCTGACCTCGTTTGACCGGGGGTTCGTGCTAAGCTACCACCCCACTAAGGTCAGCTCCGCCCCCTCTCCGGCAGCTGACCGTGACCTCCGCGCGGGCCCCATTATAAACTAGACATGTCTTGTGTGTTTTATACTGCGTGGTGTCAACTCTCCCGAAATAAGAGTCAAGCCGAATACCAGTATCAATACCCCTGCAAGCCAATGTAATTGGGTTCTATACCCGTTATACACACACACACACATACAATCACACACGCACGCACGCACGCACGCACGCATGCATGCACGCACGCACGCACGCACGCACGCGCTCACGTGTATGTATATATATGCGTGTATATATATGTATGTATATATAGGTAGTTAGATAGACAGATACATGTGAACATATGGATAGATACATTTGTGTGTGTGTGTGTATATATAATATATATATATATAATATATATATATATATATATATATATATTTTATATATATATATATATATATATATATATATAACACACACCACACACACACACACACACACACACACACCACATATATATATATATATTATTTTATAATATATATATATAAAATATATATTATATATATATAAATTTATATATCATCATCATCAGCCTGAGTCAATCCACTGCAGGACGTAGGCCTGTCCCAATCTTTACCATCTTTGTCTATCGTGTTTTTTGTTTCCAGTCTTAGCCCCCAAATTTCGTTATTTCATCACGCCATCTTGTCACTGGTCTTTTTGTGCCTCTTTATGTTATCTACAACCCGTCTGTCAATTTTTTTTTCCACTGTTGTCCTGTCCTTTATATATATGGCCTGCCCACTGCTTTTTTTCTATTTTTTATCCCGAGTATATCTTCTACTTTTGTCCGTTCCGACCCACGCGCCCTCATCTGATCTCTTAGGTTAATGCCCAGCACCAACCTTTCCACCCCTCTCTGGGCACTTTTAATTTCCTCTCCAGTAATTTTTTTGTAGTCCATGTTTTTTGATCCATAGGTCATAACTTTCCTTCCATTCTAGCTTCTTGAATATTTCCTCAAGGCAAGCTGAAGCAGTTTTGATGAGATGGTATCGCCCTGTCTAACACTTCTTTTTAAATTTGGGATTTTATCGGTTTCTGTGGGGGAGCTTGATGGTGTTGTCCCATCTTCGTGTATATATTCCAATATATTACAATATACCCCTCTACTCCTGTCTTCAGATAGCTTCTAGTACTGCTGGTATTTGTACAGAGTCAAATGCCCTTTTTGTAATCGATGAATGCCATACATAGGGGTTTCTATATTCGTTCAATTTTCTCTTATTGGATGAGCAAGTGGTCTGTTGTTGAGAAAACCATTGTGGAAGCCTGCCCATTTTCTAGCTGGTTTTGAATCCAGATTGTCAGAGAGGAGAGTTGTGATGATTTATTGTAAACCCGTTTTTTAAGCAGCTGAAAGGAGAAATTATGGGTCAGTATTTTTTAGATCCTTTCTATTCCCTTTGTTATGTATCAAATAATTGTTGTATTTTTCCAGCTTTTGGTTTTTTTTTGTTGAAAAAGGGATTGTTGAAAAGAATGGCTAGTTTCACTCTTGCAATTTCTCCTGCATCTATTATAGGTCTATACTAAATTAAGCACTCTTTTTATTTCTTCTGTTATGATGTTAGATTTCATCTATAGTTACCGCGTTCACTTCTATCTGTGGCTGTTCATTTGAGTTGTATAGACCCGGTAAAAGTCTTCCACTACTTATGATTTCATTCTTTAAAATATGTCACTTCTCCTCTGGTTTTTTTTATTGCATACAATTGATTTCTCCCTACACCAAGTCACCTTTTAACTGTTTTAAAAGCTAGTGCCTGAGATCACTGTTTCATTTATTATTTAAGTATTGAATTTGAAAAATTTTTTCCCTGTTTGACATACTTTCATTACCCTCGTTTTGTATAAGCTGTTAAGTTCTACCGAGAGCTTGCTGGAGCGTTGCTTGACGTTCTTACCGCCTATTCAAGTGGGAGCTTCCTTTATTATGTCAATGAACTGTTTTTGATTTTGGGCAATGTTGAGATCTTCGTCACTAAGAATGATCTGTTTTGGATGTTAAGGTTAAATTCTGTCGCTCTGGTCTTTGGCTGCAGAGTATACTCCTTTCCCTGTCCCTTAATTTGGCCTCTGACCATTCTATGGTCGCTGCCAACATTTGCTTTACAATAGCTTCCACATTTTACTATACCATGCCTATTTTAAATATGAAGTCAATTTCGCTTTGATGTCCGATGGTGACTTCAATGTCCACTTCCGCTCTAGACCTTTTTCGAAGAATGTATTCATGACATTGAGTAATTGAGCCTCCGCATAATTGATTAGCAACTGTCCCTTCTCATTCCCAGTACCTATTCTGTGATTCTCTACTACGGTTTCTCCTTCTGTCTTTTTACCTATTTCATAGAAAACTCTCCTTTTCTTCATCACTGTGGCTTTCAGGTTGGAGCATAGACTTTAAAATCTTTATTAAGTTGTTAATTAGTTTTATGTTCTGAAGCTATAGAATTCCCCATATCTTTTTAACGCTACCTGGGTTTACTCCCAAAAATTTCCCAGATTTTTT
>NC_051392.1:31919266-31933626 GCF_015228065.2 Penaeus monodon
TTTAAGTTTTGGGCTGCGAAAAATTTAAATAGGTGAGACGGGAGGGCCTCCAGAACAAGTACGACCACACAGCAGCGCGCCCGAACACGACAAGGAGCACCTTCGTTTTTTCCTCGATTCCAACGCCATCCCTCAAGGGGGTCCCAGGCCTCCATTTTTAAACAATTTTCCCCCCACGAAAAAGGAAGATGGTAAAGCGGCGTTCTTACACAAAAACTAAAAAACTTCACCCCGCAACAGGGACCCACGAACTAGCCAAGGTCGTGCACACCTATTACCGAGTACCTGACCCCCTTAACTTGTATAAAAACCCCCTCTAGAGCTCTAGTCTAGTCTGATGAGCAAAAAAATGCAAAAAGGCCCTTGGAAATTTTCGTGGTTTTCCTGTCTTCCCCTTCTTTTCCGCTCGCAATCCCTGGGGTTTATTATATATTATATAAATTTTATATATATATATATATAAATATTAATATATTATTATAAATAATTATATGTATATATAAAAAATTATATAATTATTATATATAAATATTATAAAAATATATATATTATATATGTGTGTGTTGTGTGTGTTGTGTGTGTGTTTTGTTATATATATATTTTATAAAAATATTTATATATATTATTATTATATTTTATACCCACCACACCACAACACACACACAACCCCATATATAAAATATTAATTTATATATATATATTATTATATTTATATAAAATATTTGTATATTTTAAATTAAAATATATATATATATAATAATTTATATATATATATATTATATATATAATAATATATATATATAACCCGGGCGTGAGTAGGCTAATGCCGGGCTGCTCATAAATCCATAATATACAGGGCCAAACCCCTTGGGGGGCTTATAAAGGGACATCCCGGTAAATACTCCCCCTCCCACCAAGAACACTTAAGCCAGTGGTGGGGAAAATTAATTGACTGATTATTTAAAATTATCTCCGCGCAACGTAAGGTCTTGCGCGTATATTTAAAAATAGAAATTTAAAATTTTTAAACTTTAAAAATCTATCAAAAAATCTTAAAAAAAACAAAAAATATATCAAAATCAAAGATAAATATTTGCCTAAGTTATAAAATTATTCAAAAATTTTATGATGATTAGATTTTATTGAAAAATTAGCCCCTAAGGAACAAATATACCCTCTATATACTTTCCCCCCCCAAATACATTTTTAAATGTTATGGGGAAATAAATACTAGTCTTTGACTGAGAAGTTACATCTTTCCACTACTAGCGACGTTAATGGTTTGGCCCCTCAAAAATGCTTGATTTAAAATGGGCCCAGAGTCATTTGTGTGCCGATTCTTATCTTGTTAATGCAACTTCCATTTTTTCGGTTGGGATGGATGCTGGTCCCCCAAAACTCCAAGGAACTCTAATCCTCCCCTTTTGTTTTTGGAGGTATGCCTCCATTGTTCCTTCCACATATCACGAAGACAACCCCTGATCTGGGTTTCGGTGGGTGTGTGGGGAGGAAAACGGCATCACAAGGGTGAGCGGCGTGCTTTGCCTTCTCATCAGCTGCTCGTTCTACGATACCCAAATGCCTGGGACCCAACACGAGATCTTTTTTCGGTTTACATCATGCAAGCCCAAACTTACCTCCCCACTACGGGTGGATAGTTTAAAATCTTATTGCTTGCAAGGCAGTACGGAAACGCAAATATACAAAAGAATGGTTGTAAATCTCTATTTTTTAATGCGCAAGGGTGGCATGTAAAATCGCAGTGAAGACGAGGGGGCCCAGGAAAAGGGGGGGGGGGGGGGGGCCAGAGCAGTCTTCCTTCGCCCACTGCTGCAAAGCCCCACACCCTTTTTTTAAATTTTTAACCTCTGTATATATTCTCGATCCTTGGTACTTTGAAAAATGCTGAAAAAATCTCGCTCGACTTCTGCTTCGGATCTCTTTCCCCTTTTCCCCTTCCGCCAAAACCACCCACTTTGGTTGTCCAAGGGGGGGGTTGGGGAATTTCCAAAAGCCAAACCTTTGGGGACACTTAAATTTAAAATTTTCCCCAAGTTCCCCCATTCTCCTACCATGGATCAGCTATCCTCAAGGGGGGTTTAAAAACCAATCTGGTGTAGGGGAAACCAGAATCCTTTGTGTCTCGGTTTGTAAATCGGGTTTATGTAGTCCCATTATGAACTGATCCAAAAATCCCGAGAACAGTGGGGGTTGCAGACAAATGTCCCTTAAAATCCTATCATGCTTTTTCTACGATAAACGCTCGGAAAGCCGCAAAGTGAGTCGGGCTGCACCCCAAGAAAAAATGTGAAAAACCCACAAATACTAAGGCTTTTGTAGCCTTTTACTTTTAACTGTTTTTTGGGGGGAGGCCCCATGTAAGCCCTTGAGTCAAAATTAGACCCAAGTACTTACCTCTTGGACAAATTGCAGTGGGTTGCTCCTAAATAGAGGAAGGTTTTGATTGATTGATTATTTAAAACTGTCTGCCGCTCAATAGCTAAGGTCTTTAGCGGAGACACCTTGTTAGATAGAAATATTAGAATATTTAAAAACATTAAAAATCTATCAATAAATATATTAAAAATCAACCCATAAAATTATGCTTTAATAATAAAGTTATTGCATAAATTTATGCATTTTTAAATTTTATTGAAAATATTGGGCCTCCCTAAGGAAACTAATAAGACCTTCTATGTCACAATCCCCCCAGTAATTTTCAGTGTATATGGGGAGACAAGTACATACGTCTTTGGTCTGAGAATGTGAAACATCTTTCCACTACATGTGCGACCGGTAATGGTCTTGGCATCCCTCAAAAGGGTGATTGACTTTTAGCCATCATCGGTCCATGAGTCAGTCTCGTGTGCCCGATTCTTAGTCTTGTTAATACAACTTCTACTTTTGGGTTTGGGGATGGATGCTGGTCACCCAATTGCCAAGATCATCTCTAATCTCTTGCAGTTTGTTTCCAGAGGTATGCCTCCATTTTTCCCCTTTCCATCTATCACGAAGACAACTCCTTATGCTGGGTTTTCGGGGTCGGTGTGTGAGAGGAAAACGAGCATCACAAGGCTGAGTGGCAGCTGCCTTGGCCTTCTGATACCCTCGCTCATTCCCACTTATACCAACATGTGCTGGCAACCCAACAAGAGTTATTTTTTAACGTGTTGACATCAAGCAAGCCAATCTTGAACCTCCCTCACTACTGGACTACTGGATGTGATGAGTTTAAACTCTTAATTGCTTGCAAGGCACTCCCGAGAGTCAATTTAAATTACAACAGAATGGTTTGTAAGATCTCTGGTCATCTTAACTGCTGCAAGGATGGCATGTAACTCTACAGTGAAGATCGAGAGACTGCCAGATTCAGCCTTCCTTCTGCTCACTGCTGCAAAGCCCACACCATTTTCAGATTTCGATCCATCTGTATATATTGCATTGATCTTTGGTACTTAGAAATATGCTGAAGAAATCTCTCTCTCCTGTTTCCCGATCTCTCCCTTACCCGATTCCGACCAAATCCAGCTCGATTTGATTAGTCCAAGAGGGGAATTGGGGAATTCCAACAGCCAGAACCTTAGAGAGACTTAAATTAAGCTCTTCCACAAGATCCTCATTCCCCTACCATAGGATCGGTTATCCTCAAGGGGGATGAAAACCAATCTGGATGTAGGAGATCCCGAATCCTTGTAGTCTCGTTTAGTAAATCAGGTTCATGTAATCCCGGTGTAATGAAAAAAGTGGTTCTCCCACTCTCAGCATAAGGGACCCCCCACAGGTGAAGACCTGAAAGCCCCAGTACAGATTCTGAGAGCTTCATTATGAAATGAGTCCAACATCCGGAGAACCGTGGGAGTTGCAGTTTGAATAAGCTTCACATCCATAATCAAGCTTACTACAATAACTCTCGGTAAAGCCGTAGAAGCGTTTTGCGGTCTGCCCCCCAAGATAAATTTGAAAGAACCCGCCTTTTTAAGTGTTCGACTTGAGGAAACCCATGTAGTCTTGATTTAAAAAAATTAGACCCAAGTACTTCACCTCTTGGACAAATTGCAGGGGGTTTTTGCGCCAAAAATAGAGGGAAGGAGGAACTTTCCTCGTTTGTGGAAATGTAATAGCCATGGTTTTGCTTGGAGAAAATTTGAACCCATGTTATGTTGCCCACTGTACAACCTGATTTATTGCAGTCTGCATGTGTCCTTGCACATCCTGTAAGCTTCCTCCTGAGCAGTACAGTGTAAGTCATCCACATACAGATTACATGAGACTGCACTTGGAACAACCTTTACGATGTCATTTATAGCAATGGCAAACAGGGTCACACTTAAGACACTCCCTTGTGGGACCCCTTCCAGCTGATCTTCCAGATTAGAGAAACTGTTTCCTACCCTAAACTCTAAACTTTAAAGCTTTGTATGAAGGTAGGTAATGCTCCTCTTAAACCAATGTCATACAGCTTCATGAGTATGCCATGCTTCCAAGTAGTATCGTAAGCCTTTTTCAAGGTCAAAGAAGACTGCTATCATGTGACGTCGCTGTGCGAAGGAATTCTGTATAGCAGTGTCCATCCTCACAAGTGCATCTGTGGTCGATCTCAATTTTCTAAACCCATATTGATATGGGGTCAACACGTTTTCTTTTTCTAGCAGCCATGTCAACCTGAAGTTTACCATTTTCTCCATGAGCTTGCAGATACAGCTCGTGAGGGAAATTGGTCTGTAATTCCTGGTGTGGAAGCATCTTTGCCAGGTTTAGGAACAGGAATGATAATAGCTTCTTCCAGTGGATGGCACTGTGCCCTCCCTATAGATCCTATAGAATAGGTTTTTAAACAGGAACTTCTGGAGCTCTCTGGTAAGTGAGATATCATTTGGTATGGAATATCGTCACTTCCTGGGGCAGTCTTATGGCAGAGCTGCAAAGCAGAGTCCATCTCCTTGCGCAAAAATGGCAAGTTATATGGAAGTTCTGCTGCAATCCTACTGAAGAACGACACTAGGTGTTGTTCCTGTTCAGCCCGAAGAGTGAAGAATCGAGCAGTGTAAGATGCTCCAGAGGAGATCTCTGCCATGGATTTCGCTAACTCATTTGCAACATCTTTTTTGTCTGCGATGATTATGCCATCTATCTTCAGAACAGGTTGTGACAGTGATGTGCTCTTTCCAACGATCTTATGCACCTTGTCCCATCCCAGAGTTAACTGAGGAGACATACTGTCTCCACGACGTCCGTCTAGCCTCCTTTAGCACACACCTGGCCCTGGCATGGGTCTTTTTGTAATTGATCAAGGTCACAATGCTGGGGCGTCGTTTCAACTACCTTAATGCAGCTTTTCTTGCTCTGACAGCTTATTGGTATTCACCATGGTACTGGAGGCCTGCTACTTTTGGGAATGGATGCTTCTGCTGCAAGGTGAATTCGTGATGTGCAGTGATTAACAGCATCTTGAACAGACTGGAAATCATTCACAGATCCTTGAAATACTGCAGTTGATCTAAAAAGATTCCAGTCCGCATGTTCAAGTCGCCATCTCTGCACTCCAATGACTGGAGTACCATTCACCTCCTCCAAAATTATTGGAAAGTGGTCGCTTCCATGCAAGTCTTCCATGACCTGCCAAGTGAAGTTCAACTGTGAATCAGGTGAGCCTATTGATAGGGCTATATTGGAGAATGTCCCAGTTTGAATTTGGAAATGTGGGAGTGTCATTGTTCGTAAAACTGCATCTACTCTTAAGAACAAGTTCTCCAAGGCCCTTCTTCGAAGGTTGCATAAAGTGTCTCCCCAGAGGTGATGCCGACCATTGAAATCTCCCAAGAGTAGAAATGGATGTGGCAACTGCCCAAGTAGATCTTCCAAATCATTAATGTTCAGATTATGTGGAGGAAGGTAGATGGATGCAACCCGTGTAAGGTCGTGTCAGCCTATTCTCACAGCCTTCACCTGCAGTGTTGTCTGCAGGTGGATGGCCTGGAAGGGAATATCCTGACATGCCATTACTGCTACTCCTCCATGAAGTCCTTTGTCAAAGGTCCCATAATGGGATTGAACTTGGAATCCTCTCAGGGAAATGGTACAATTTTCTCTAGTCATAATCTTTTGTAGATGTTGCAGTTCTTCCCATTTTGCATGAATTCCCTGACAGTTCCATTGGATTAGGGTATCCAGTTCTTTATATTATTTCTTCATAAGGTATTTGGCAGCACCTGTTGTCAAGGTTTGTCCCCACACCTTTAGGCTGTCCCTTTCCATTATCCTGGGAGTACCTTTTTAATGGTTGTTTACCTGTGGAACTAGTTTCCACAGGTTTCCCTTGGACAGGTTCAGGATTTCTTTGCCTGGGCAAAGAACGGACATGAGCCTTTGCTTCAGGGGCATTCTGTCTAGCAGAGGAGGGCCCCCGTGGATGTTGTGGTAGCTGGAGTCTTTTGGGACAGGTTCAGGATTCCTTTGCCTGGGCAAAGGGCATGCCTGAATCTAGGCATTCTTCCTAGCAGTGGAGGCCCCTGTGGATGTGGTGGCAGCTGAAGCTGTCACCGTTGAGGCCTCTGGAGCCTTGCCTGATGGCTCTAAAGACCTTACTTTGGGAGGATGAGTCTCCTCAATAGACCCTTCACTCCTACTCTGTTTCTGGTGGAATTCACCAGAGACAGTTTCAACAATTTGGGACTGAGGGTTAAAGGAATTGGCAGAGTGTGTGGTGTAAGAAGCACCGGAGAGCAAGGGTTGGTGGGAAGGAGGATGGGCTACAACCAAAGCAAATTATTTACCTGGCTGTGCAAACAGTACACGGGCACGTCGCTTTGCCTCTGGAAAACTAACTTTCTCCTTGCTCCTTATTACCAATACTTCTTTTTCAAATTTGTACCTTTTACAGTGCTTTGAAGAAGCTTCATGAGCTTCTCTGCAGTGGTAACAGTATATTGGAACTGGACATTTGTCATTTCCTTGATGACCAGTTGTACCACACTTTTATACATACTCTTGGTTGTACATTTTCCTTAAAACGGCAAGAGTTGGCTCCATGCCCATAACCCTGGCAGTGGAAGCACCGCATAGGGTTGGGCACAAGGCTTTACCTTGAGGTGGTACCATGCCAACTTAACTAATTCTGGAAGGACTAACGTGGTAAAAGTTAGAAGGAGAGTTGGTGTTGACTGTTCCAAACCATCAACTTTTTTTTGAAACGTTTTACTGCCACTACATTAAAATTCTCTAGTTCCTCTAACAGTGTTTTGTGAGGAGAACATGAACTTGAGCCTCAGGAATGTCGCATATTGCACGCAGACGGTCACTCTAGTCTGGTGACGAAATCTCAACTATCAGGCTTCCATCTCGCTGTGGGGTGATGCGAGGATCACGTTGACATACCTCAAGTATTTTCTGATGTACTTTAAAAATATCAAGATCCATGATTGATACACCATCAATGGTCTTCACTACTAGGTACTTACTATATGAAATACTCTCATATTTACCAGGTAAGATTTCCTTAGTGGATTAAGGAGGACTTTTCCCTTCTTACCTGGTTTGGGAGCCGAGAACCATTACGATTCCCATTCTGCCCTTTGGAAGCTGGAAAGGTTCCAAAGTGACTATATGTGATGTTCCAGAGGGAATGGTCGGGGGATTGCGTAGGTCGTCAGGGAGAGATCTAGATCTTTGTAAATTTGTAGTACTCATACAAATTAGAGTTCTTCATTTCCTCATACCTCCCACCCACCAGGGAGCCCAAAGGGGAAGCTACAGTGGGGTCAAAATTCCCAACCCCCAGGGTAATAAAGAAATAAAATGAAACCAACCATTACAGTATTGATGGCATCACGGACTATTCTAACGACTGATCAGGCGCTTGACCCTACCAATTTGACACTGATTGACTGAAGGGCCTGATCAAGCCACCTTCTACCAGAATAAAGGACCAAAGAGGTGTGTTGCTAGCTGCAGGGCGTAGCGTGCAGCATCGCTGAACCCCCAGGACTCCTGTCTCCTGGTAATACGGGATGCCACGCACGGCAAACCCCACGTGAGAGATTTCTCCCTGGTCCAAGATGGAAGAACCAGGGTAGGTGCACCATAAAAGCCATTTTGTCTAATCCCTCATGGTGACCCCTCCAGTATGGGTAGCCCTCTGGTCCGGCTCACCAGATCACTGGGACCTCAACCCCCCCCCACCACGGCAAGGCGCTTCCATTAGGGGGAGGTGGGGGGGGTTAACTCGGCTGTCTACCTCCAGTCAGAAATCCATGACTGCGCCAAACATAGCAATGGCCCTCATTCCCCGGAGCCGAAGGAGCTCCTGGTTATGTCGACGTTCAAGATAGCTCCAAAGCAGAGGGTGTTAAGAATCACTGGTTAAAAACAGGCTGCCCCATGTTAATGAACCTTTGCACATATAATATAAGGACAATGGGAACTGAATCCAACTTACTAGCAGTACTTGAATTGAAATTCTCTTTCATTAATGGTATATTGAGTGGAGGTTAGAAGTTTAGGCAAAGAACAGAAGATACTAAATGATGGACACATACTTTATTGGAGAGGGGAAACCCCAGGTAGCAGTTTAGAAAAGAATATCGTGGAATTCTATAGGCTTCCAGTAACAATAAAACTAATTAACAACTTAATAAAGATTTTTCAAGTCTATGCTCCAACCTGCAGCCACAGTGATGAAGAAAAGGAGAGCTTCTATGAAATAGGTAAAAAGACAGAAGGAGAAACCGTAGTAGGGAACCACAGAATAGGTACTAGGAATGAGAGGGGACAAATGCTAAACAATTTTGCGGAGGCTCGATCACTCAGATATCATGAATACATTCTTCGAAAAAGGTTCTAGAGCGGGAAATGGACATTGAAAATCACCATCGGGCATCAAAACGAAATTTACTTCATAATTTCAAATAGGCATGGGATAGTAAAAATTGGAAGCTATTGATAAGCAAAAAGTTGGCAGCGACCATAGAATGGTCAGAGGCCAAAAATTAAGGGACAGGGAAAGGAGTATACTCTGCAGCCAAAGACCAGAGCGACAAAATTTTACCTTACATCCAAAACAGATCATTCTTAGTGACGAAGATCTCAACATTGACCAAATCAACAAACAGTTCATTGACATAATAAAGGAAGCTGCACTTGAAGTAGGCGGTAAAACGTCAAGCAACGCTCCAGCAAGCTTCGGTAGAAATTTAAAACAGCTTATACAAAACGTAGGGTAATGAAAGTATTGTCAAACAGGGACAAAATATTCAAATTCATACTTAAATAATAAAGAAACATTTGATCTCAGGCACTAGCATTAAAACAGTTAAAAGGGACTTGGTGTGGGGAGAAATCAATTGTATGCAATAAAGAAACCAGATGGAGAAGTGACATATATTAAGAATGAAATCATAAGATAGTGGAAGACTTTACCGGGGTCTATACCACTCAAATGAACAGCCACAGATAGAAGTAAAACGCGGTAACTATAGTATCTAACATCATAACAGAAGAATAAAAAGAGTGCTTAAAGTTAGTATAGACTTATAAAAGATGCAGGAGAAATTGCAAGAGTGAAACTAGCCATTCTTTTCAACAATGCCTTTTTTAACAGAAAAACCAAAAGCCCGGAAAAATACAACAATTTATTTGATACTAACAAAGGGAATAGAAAGGATCTAAAAATACTGCCCCATAAGTCTCCTTTCAGCTGCTTAAAAACTGTTTACATAAATCATCACAATCTCCTCTCTGACAATCGGATTCTAACCACCTAGAAAATAGGCAGGCTTCCACAATGGATTCTCAACAACAGACCACTTGTCATCCAAATAAGAGAAAAAATTGAACGAAAAATAGGAAAAACCCCCATGTATGGCATTCATCGATTAACAAAGGCATTTGACTCTGTCAAATACCAGCAGTACTAGAAGCTATCTGAAGACAGGGAGTAGAGGTGGTATATTGTAATATATTGGAATATATACACGAAGATGGGACAACAACCATCAAGCTCCGCACAGAAACCGATAAAATACCAATTAAAAGAAGTGTTAGACAGGGCGATACCATCTCATCAAAACTGCTTACAGCTTGCCTTGAGGAAATATTCAAGAAGCTAGAATGGAATGGAAAGTTATGACCTATGGATCAGAAACAGGACTACAAACAAAATTACGGAGGGGAAAAACTATAAGTGCCCAGAGAGGGGTGGAAAGGTTGGTGCTGGGCATTAACCTAAGAGATCAGATGAGGGCGACGTGGGTCAGGAACGGACAAAAGTAGAAGATATACTCGGGATACAAATAGAAAAAATAGCAGTGGGCAGGCCATATATATCAAGGACAGGACAACAGATGGACAAAAAAATTGACAGACTGGGTTGTAGATAACATAAGAGGCCACAAAACAGCCCAGTGACAAGATGGCGTGATGAAATAACGAAATTTGGGGGCTAAGACTGGAAAAAAAAAAAACACGATAGACAAAGATGGTAAAGATTGGGACAGCCTACGTCCTGCAGTGGATTGACTCAGGCTGATGATGATGATATATAAATTATATATATTTTATAATATATATTAAAATATATATATATATATATTTTATATTAATATATATATATGTGTGTGTGTGTGTGTGTGTTTTGTGGGGTGTGTGTGTTTATATATATATATATATATAAAATATATATATATATAATATATATATATATATATATAAAATAATATATATAATATAATATAATACACACACACACACAAATGTTCTATCCATATGTTCACATGTATTGTCTATCTAACTACCTATATATCCATACATATATATACACGCATATATTACATACACGTGAGCGCGTGCGTGGCTGCGTGCGTGCGTGCATGCATGCGTGCGTGCGTGCGTGCGTGCGTGTGTGATTGATGTGTGTGTGTGTGTATAACGGGTATAGAACCCAAATTTAAACATTGGCTTGCAGGGGTATTGAAAATGGTATTCGGCTTGACTCTTTATTCTGAGAGTTGACACCACGCAGTATAAAACACACAAGACATGCCCAGTTAATCGGGCCGCGCGGAGGTCACGGTCAGCTGCCCGGAGAGAGGGCGGAGCTGCCCTTTTAGTGCGGTGGTAGCTTAGCACGAACTCCCGGTCAAACGAGGTCAGATATAAAATGTGACCTCCGCCCTCGCTGAGCGGGTGGTTCTTTTTTGGGGACATTTGGATCCACGTGGAAAACAGCCACGTGGTCCACTGGAAAGAAATAGAATTATCCACATCCTGTAACAGAAATAGAATTATCCACATCTTATATTGCTCGGCCACCTACTCGCGCCTCGCCCTCGAGGCGCCTTCAAGGGTGACTAACTTGGCTGGTCGTTCGTTCTCGTGCGTTGTCCTGGTTCAACTTCGTGGCTGCTCGTCCATGTTGTCCTCATCCTCCTGGTCCCTGGTGTAATCTGCTCGTCCTCGATTACCACACGTCCTCGAAAGTCTCGCACAGGTCCTCCCTTGACTTCAATTCGTCTTGACCTCCTCGTAGTCCGGGCCCAGGCCTAACTCGGCGGCGTCCTTGTCCACACGTCCTCCTAGATCTCGTCCAGGTCCTTCTCGCGTCCCCACGTCTCGTAATCTTCGTCCGGATCTACGGGCGTCGGGGCAGGGGCGGCATCTCGGGGGGGCTTATACCTCCCGCACGAGCTCCTGGAGTTGACCGGATCTGCAGGCGCCCGCCAGGCGTCGCCTATGCACAGCATTCTGGGGCGACTGGAAACCTTTTCTGACGAAAATGTTGGTCCGTGGGCCTATGGCGATCTTCGATGAGGGTCCTTCTCACAGAAATCCTAAGGGTCCTCCTTCGTGCCCGTGTCGGTCCGACTGCAATATAAAGTCGGGGAGCCAATCATACACGTAAGGGCCAGATAAGAGAAAAAGAAAGGCAACAGAGAAGATGGGGTGGTAATTACCACTACCGGTTATTCATAACAATTTACGGTTTTAATTTTGGTTTTTAACTTATTTTCGTCTTGTTTTTTCGTTTTGTGTTTTATTTTCAAAAAGGTAAAAAAGAAAAATAGAAGAGGGAGATGTCAGTAGCGGTCCGCATAGACCTATTTGAACTACCAACCATCTCTGAAGATATGAGAATAGATAAGGGAACGACATCGGCGATCCGCGAAGATCTATTTAAACCCAAAGGGTCGTCACACAGATAAGAAAAAAGATGTAACTTGTACACAGACAGCGACAGACAAATGCGGGCAAAAGAGATAAATCTTTACGCCGGCACTAGAACAGCAACCAGCCTTATTAATAAAAAAGGGTCAGTGTCTTTTGTCCTGCGTGTGTGAGTGAGGTGAAGGTGTGTGTGTAGGGCGTGTGTGAGTGACAGCTAGCGTTAATGAGAGGGAAGGCGATGACCTCACACAGAGAAAGAATCATAAAACAAAATTAACGGTCACTATAACAAAAACTGAAGTAAATTAGCAATGCTAGCTATTTAAGATTATTTCAACTACCACATTGAATTTAACATTAATGATATGCGACAGAATGTACGCATGAATGAATGGTGACATGAAAAAAAATTCGCCAATTTTTTATCAAGCAAATCTTCTCGGGGTCAGAAAACTGAACTGCCGAGGTACATGTCTAGCTTTGCAAAGTCAGACTTCAATAAACTCAAAAACCGGAGGGATCCTATACCCCAAAAGCCGTATATGACTGAAGCGACTCGAGCCAGGAATATAATATCCTGCTCTCTTCTTTCGTATCTGTAAAGGGCGCTCGCAAAATTCCCGAAGGATATATGAATTTTTACGAATCACACAAACGCTTGGGGGTCCCAAAACATGCAAGCGACTTCAAGAGGGTGAGAAAGGTGTGATTAATAAGCGAATAATGATTCTAGCTTAAACCCTAGTCCTACATTAATTAACGGACGTAACCCGCGGGTCACACCGCTCAAAGGGAGCCGAACGACGAATAACTTCGGTTATTGCACCCACTCTCGAACGACGGAGCGCAGATCTATTAGGCGTTTACGCAACCCCGGGGGCCCAAAACGGGGAATCCTTTTTCACTATGATAAGGGGGGAAAATCCTACGCTATATCCAAATAATACAATTTCGTACCTGCTTCGCTCTAGCGCCATAGAAAAGTGTCACCAAAAAGCAAAGTAACAATGATATGTTTGCTTCCAAATTAGAGGGAACCAAATGGTCATCTGACCCTACCACCGCCGCCCCCGACCGGGAAAAGAGAAGTGAGGTCAGGTCAAAACGGAAAATAACCTTTTTTCTAATCCAAAGTGACCGTAAGCGAAGAAAAGAGAATGTCAGTCGGGCGCGAGGGTTAGGAACGAGATAAAATGAAATGATATTCGTGATAAGATAAATCACGAAAAGCTTAAATTCGTTGCAGATGAAACAATATAAATCTCTAAAAACGAGAGAAAATAATTAATTACTTAACCAACGAACGATATTCATGTTTATTGATCACATACTCGATCGCACGGAAATGCAATCTGAGGTGGAAGAATAGTCATTAGCACCTTTTAAAACCCAACAAAAAACAACGGCTTAACACATGTATGGGAGAAGGAAGGGAAAAGAAATAAGAAAGGGGCCCAACTGTACTTACGTGTTTTTTTTTCTTAGCCATGTTTTTGAAGCGGTCGAGCGGATTTTCTTCGGAGATTTGCGTTCATGCTGCGAGCCGGAAAGGGCGCAGCGCCACCCTGCCACCAGTTTGTAAAAGGCTATGCGTACTCTAGTACAGTGGCTGACAGGGACGCAAAACACACGTAAAAGGGGTGAACACATGCTACGACGACGCTACGACTTGTCTAAAGGGTCAAAAGCGCCGCGCGGAGGTCACGGTCAGCTGCCCGGAGAGAGGGCGGAGCTGACCTACCGCGCTGGTCGCTTGACACGAACTCCCCCGGAGGGAGGCGAGAGGTGACCCTCTCTAGCGCCGATAGCTTGGAACGAACTCCCGGTCAAACGAGGTCAGATATAAAATGTGACCTCCGCCCTCGCTGAGCGGGTGGTTCTTATTTGGACATTTGGATCCACGTGGAAACCAGCCACGTGGTTTCCCCTGGTAATAGAAGTAGAATTATCCACATCCCGTAACAGACATAGAATTATCCACATCTTTTTAGTGTGTGTGTGTGTGTGTGTGTGTGTTTGTGTGTGTGCGTGTGTTTGTGCGCGCGCGCGTGTGGTATGTATGCTTTATTATATGTATTCTTTTTTTTTCATAAAACTGTCAACACAAATGATCAATAAATGACTTCCCTGGACTTTAAAATGTTCGAAGATTAAGATACTATAGTGAATATGCAGGACATATATCACGAGAGTAACCCAAAAAA
>NC_051392.1:31933726-31953726 GCF_015228065.2 Penaeus monodon
CTAATAAAATGAAACAGGGGATCTCGGCACTAGCATTAAACTTTTAAAAAGGGTGACTTGGTGTGGGGAAATCAATTGTATGCAAAAAAGAACCAGGGGAAGTGACATATATTAAAAATGAAATCATAAGAGTAGTGGAAGACTTTTAAGGGTCTATACACTAAAATGAACAGCCACAGATAGAAGTGAACGCGGTAACCTATAGATGTATCAAACTCAAAACAGAAGAAATAAAAAAGTGTTTAAAAGTTAGTATAGACCTTATAATAATGCGGAGAAATTGCAAGAGTGAAACTAGCCATTCTTTCAACAATGCCTTTTCAACAGAAAAACCAAAGCCTGGAAAATACAACAATTGTTTTGATGCATAAAAAAGGAAATAGAAGGATCTAAAAAATACTGACCCATAAGTCTCCTTTTCAGCTGCTTACAAACTGTTTACATAAATCATCACAACTCTCCTCTCTGACAATCTGGATTCTAACCAGCCTAGAAAATGCGGGCTTCCACAAGGGATTCTCAAAAACAGACCACTTGCTCATCCAAATAAAGAAAATATGAAATATAGGAAACCCCTATGTATGGCATTCATCGATTACACAAAGCATTTGACTCTGTAAAAATACCAGCAGTACTAGAAGCTATCTGAAGACGGGGAGTAGAGGTGGTATATTGAAATATATTGGAATATATACACGAAGATGGACAACAACCTCAAGCTCCGCACAGAACCGATAAATACCAATTAAAAGAAGTGTTAGACAGGGCGATACCATCTCATAAAAACTGCTTACAGCTTGCCTTGAGGAATTTCAAAAACTAGATGGAATGGAAAGTTATGACCTATGGATCAGAAACATGGACTACAACAAATTACGGGAGGGGAAACTTATAAGTGCCCAGAGAGGGGTGGAAAGGTTGGTGCTGGCATTAACCTAAGAGATCAGATGGGGGCGACGGGGGTCAGGAACGCAAAAGTAGAAGATTACTCGGGATACAAATAGAAAAATAGCATGGGCAGGCCATATATATCAAAGGGCAGGACAACCCGATGGACAAAAAAAATTTACAGACTGGGTTGTAGATAACATAAAGAGGCCACAAAACAGACCAGTGACAAAATGGCGTGTGAAAAAACGAAATTTGGGGGGTAAGACTGGAAACAAAAACACGATAGACAAAGTTGGGAAAGATTTGGGAGAGGCCTACGTCCTGCAGTGGATTGACTCAGGCTGATGATGATATATATAATTATATATATATATATATAATATATATATATTATATATATTATATATATTATATATTTGTGTGTGTGTTGGGGTGTGTGTGGTGTGTGTGTGTGTGTGTATATATATATATATATATATATTATATATATATAATTACTATAAAATTTTATATTTTATATATATATATATATATATATATATATATATATATATATATATACCCACACACACACCACACACACACCCACACACACACATAAACTATATATATATATATATATGTATATATATACATATATATGTATATATATATACATATATATTCATCATCATCAACCTGAGTCGATCCACTGCAGGACGTAGGCTGCTCCCAATCTTTACCATCTTTGTCTATCGTGTTTTTTGTTTCCAGTCTTAGCCCCCAAATTTCGTTATTTCTCACGCCATCTTGTCACGGGCCTGTTTTTGGCCTCTTTATTTACTAAAACCCCATCGTAAATTTTTTTGTCCACGTTGCCTGCCTTGATATATGGCCTCCCACTGCTTTTTTTCTTTTTGTACCCCATATTTTTTCTATTTTTGTCCTTTCCTGACCCGTCGCCCTCATCTGATCTCTTGGGTTTAATCCCCACCCCAAACCTTTCCCCCCTCTCTGGCATTATATTTCCTCCCCAAAATTTTTGTTGTATCCATGTTTCTGATCCATGGTCATAACTTTCCATTCCTTCTACTTTTGATTTTCCCAAAGGGAAGCTGTAAGCATTTTTTATGAGATGGGATCGCCCTGTCAAACACTTCTTTATTGGTATTTTATCGGTTTCTGTGCGGAGCTTGATGGTTGTTGTCCATCTTCGTGTTATATTCCATATATTACAATATACCACCTCTACTCCCTGCCCTTCAGATAGCTTCTAGTACTGCTGGTATTTGTACAGAGTCAAATCCCTTTTGTGTAATCGATAAATGCCAACATAGGGTTTCCTATATTCGTTCATATTTTCTCTTATTTGGATGAGCAAGTGGTCTTTTTGTTTAGAATCCATTGGGGAAAGCCTGCCTATTTTCTAGCGGGTTAGAATCCCATTGTCAGAGAGGAGAGTTTGTGATGATTTATGTAAACAGTTTGTAAGCAGCTGAAAGGAGACTTATGGTCAGTATTTTTTAGATCCTTTCTATTCCCTTGTTATGTACAAAAAAATTTTGTTGTATTTTTCCAGGCTTTTGGTTTTCTTTTGAAAAGGCATTGTTGAAAAGAATGGCTAGTTTCACTCTTGCAATTTCTCCTGCATCTATTATAAGGTCTATACTACTTTAAGCACTCTTTTATTTCTTCTGTTATGATGTTAGATACATCTATAGTTACCGCGTCACTTCTATCTGTGGCTGTTCATTTGAGTTGTATAGACCCCGGTAAAAGTCTTCCACTACCTTATGATTTCATTCTTAATATATGTCCTTCTCCATCTGGTTTTCCTTTATTGCATACCATTGATTTCTCCCTACACCAGTCACCTTTTAACTGTTTTAATGCTAGTGCCTGAGTCACTGTTTCATTTATTTTTTAAGTATTGAATTTGAATATTTTGTCCCTGTTTGAAAATACTTTCATTACCCTACGTTTTTGTATAAGCTTTTTAAGTTTCTACCGAGAGCTTGCTGGAGCGTTGCTTGACTTCTTACCGCCTACTTCAAGTGCGCTTCCTTTATTATGTCAATAAACTGTTTGTTTGATTTGGTAAATGTTGAGATCTTCGCCCCACAAAGAATGATCTTTTTGGATTTTTAAGGTTAAATTCGTCGCTCTGGTCTTTGGCTGCGAGTATACCCCCTTTCCCTGTCCCTTAAATTTTGGGCCCTCTGACCATTCTATGTCGCTGCCAACATTTGCTTTATCATAGCTTCCACATTTTTACTATCCCAGCCTATTTGAAATTATAAAGTCATTTCGCTTTGATGTCCGATGGTGACTTCAATGTCCACTTCCGCTCTAGACCTTTTTCGAAGAATTATTCATGATATTGAGTGATCGACCTCCGCAATTGTTTCATTTGTCCCCCTCCATTCCTAGTACCTATTCTGTGGTTCCCTACTACGGTTTCTCCTTCGTCTTTTTACCTATTTCATAGAAGCTCCCTTTTCTTCATCACTGTGGCTGCAGGTTGGAGCTAGACTTGAAAAATCTTTATTAAGTTGTTAATTAGTTTTATTTTTTACTAAAGCCTATAAAATTTCCCCACGATATTCTTTTCTAAACTGCTACCCTGGGGTTTACCTCTCCAAACAGAGCATGTGTCCATCATTTAGTATCTTCTGTTTCTTTGCCTAATCTTCTAACCTCCCAGTCCTACAATATACCATTTAATGAAGAGAATTTCAATTCAAGTACTGCTAGTAGTTGGATTCAGTTCCCATTGTCCTTATATTTATGTGCAAAGGTTCATTAACATGGGGCAGCCGTTTTTAACCAGTGATTTTTAAACCACCCTCTGCTTTGGAGCTATCTTGAACGTCGACATAACCAGGAGCTCCTTCGGCTCCGGGGAATGAGGGCCATTGCTATGTTTGCGCAGTCATGGATTCTGACTGAGAGGTAGACAGCCGAGTTAACCCCCCCCCACCTCCCCCCTAATGGAAGCCGCCTTGCCGTGGTGGGGGGGCTTGAGGTCCCAGTGATCTGGTGAGCCGGACCAGAGGGCTACCCATACTGGAGGGGTCACCAGTGAGGGATGAGACAAAATGGCTTCATGGTGCACCTACCCCTGGTTCATTCCATCTTGGACCAGGGAGAAATCTCTCACGTGTGTTTGCCGTGCGTGGCATCCCGTATTACCAGGAGACAGGAGTCCTGGAGGTTCAGCGATGCTGCACGCTACGCCCTGCAGCTAGCAACACACCTCTTTGGTCCTTTATTCTGGTTAGCCAGGTGGCTTGATCAAGGCCCTGTCAAGTCAATCAGCTGGTCAAATATGGCTAGGGTCAAGCAGGCACTGATCAGTCGGTAGCACATAGGTCCCGTGACTGCCATCAATACTGTAATGGTGGTTGCATATATTTCCTCATTACCCCTGTGGCTGTTGGGAAATTTTGAACCCCAACTGTAGCTTCCCCTCATTGGACTCCATGGTGGGTGGGAGGGATGAGGAAATGAAGAACTCTAATTTGTATGAGTACTACAAATTTACAAAGATCTAGATCTCTCCCTGACGACCTACGCAATCCCCCGACCATTCCCTCTGGAACATCACATATAGTCACTTTGGAACCTTTCCAGCTTCCAAAGGGCAAGAATGGGAATCGTAATGGTTCTCGGGCTCCCAAACCAGGTAAGAAGGGGAAAAGTCCTCCTTAATCCACTAAGGAAATCTTACCTGGTAAATATGAGAGTATTCATATAGTAAGTACCTAGTAGTGAAGACCATTGATGGTGTATAAATCATGGATCTTGATTATTTTTAAAGTACATCAAAATACTTGAGGTATGTCAACGTGATCCTCGCATCACCCCACAGCGAGATGGAAGCCTGATAGTTGAGATTTCGTCACCAGACTAGAGTGACCGTCTGCGTGCAATATGCGACATTCCTGAGGCTCAAGTTCATGTTCTCCTCACAAAACACTGTTAGAGGAACTAGAGAATTTTAATGTATGGCATTAAACGTTCAAAAAAGTTGATGTTTGAACAGTCAAACCAACTCTCCTTCTAATTTTTTCCCACGTTAGTCCTTCCAGAATTAGTTAATTTGGGCATGGTACCCCCTCAAGGTAAAGCCTTGTCCAACCCTATGCGGTGCTTCCACTGCCAGGGTTATGGGCATGGAGCCAACTCTTGCCGTTTTAAGGAAAATGTACAACCAAGAGTATGTATAAAAGTGTGGTACAACTGGTCATCAAGGAAATGACAAATGTCCAGTTCCAATATACTGTTACCACTGCAGAGAAGCTCATGAAGCTTCTTCAAAGCACTGTAAAAGGTACAAATTTGAAAAAGAAGTATTGGTAATAAGGAGCAAGGAGAAAGTTAGTTTTCCAGAGGCAAAGCGACGTGCCCGTGTACTGTTTGCACAGCCAGGTAAATAATTTGCTTTGGTTGTAGCCCATCCTCCTTCCCACCAACCCTTGCTCTCCGGTGCTTCTTACACCACACACTCTGCCAATTCCTTTAACCCTCAGTCCCAAATTGTTGAAACTGTCTCTGGTGAATTCCACCAGAAACAGAGTAGGAGTGAAGGGTCTATTGAGGAGACTCATCCTCCCAAAGTAAGGTCTTTAGAGCCATCAGGCAAGGCTCCAGAGGCCTCAACGGTGACAGCTTCAGCTGCCACCACATCCACAGGGGCCTCCACTGCTAGGAAGAATGCCTAGATTCAGGCATGCCCTTTGCCCAGGCAAAGGAATCCTGAACCTGTGCAAAAGACTCCAGCTACCACAACATCCACAGGGGCCTCCTCTGCTAGACAGAATGCCCCTGAAGCAAAGGCTCATGTCCGTTCTTTGCCCAGGCAAAGAAATCCTGAACCTGTCCAAGGGAAACCTGTGGAAACTAGTTCCACAGGTAAAACCTTTAAAAAAGGTACCCCAGGATAATGGAAAGGGACGCCTAAAGGTGTGGGGAAAAACCTTGACAACAGGTGCTGCCAAATACCTTATGAAGAAATAATATAAAGAACTGGATACCCTAATCCAATGGAACTGTCAGGGAATTCATGCAAAATGGGAAGAACTGCAACATCTACAAAAGATTATGACTAGAGAAAATTGTACCATTTCCCTGAGAGGATTCCAAGTTCAATCCCATTATGGGACCTTTGACAAAGGACTTCATGGAGGAGTAGCAGTAATGGCATGTCAGGATATTCCCTTCCAGGCCATCCACCTGCAGACAACACTGCAGGTGAAGGCTGTGAGAATAGGCTTGACACGACCTTACACTGTTTTCATCCATCTACCTTCCTCCACATAATCTGAACATTAATGATTTGGAAGATCTACTTGGGCAGTTGCCACATCCATTTCTACTCTTGGGAGATTTCAATGGTCGGCATCACCTCTGGGGAGACACTTTATGCAACCTTCGAAGAAGGGCCTTGGAGAACTTGTTCTTAAGAGTAGATGCAGTTTTACTGAACAATGACCCCTCCACACATTTCCAATTCAAAATGGACATTCTCCAATATAGCCCTTCAATAGGCTCACCTGATTCACAGTTGAACTTCACTTGGCAGGGCATGGAAGACTTGCATGGAAGCGACCACTTTCCAAATTTTGGAGGAGGTGAATGGTACCCATCATTGGAGTGCAGAGATGGGGCGACTTGAACATGCGACTGGAAAACTTTTTTTGATCAACTGCAGTATTTCAAGGATCTGTGAATGATTTCCAGTCTGTTCAAGATGCTGTTAATCACTGCACATCACGAATTCACCTTGCAGCAGAAGCATCCATTCCCAAAAGTAGCAGGCCTCCAGTACCATGGTGAATACCAATAAGCTGTCAGAGCAAGAAAAGCTGCATTAAGGTAGTTGAACGACGCCCCACTTGTGACCTTTATCAAATTTCAAAAGACCCATGCCAGGGCCGTGGTGCTAAAGGGCTAGACGGACGTCGTGGAAAAGTATGTCTCCTCAGTTAAATCTGGGGTGGGGCAAGGTGCATAAGATCGTTGGAAAGAGCACATCACTGTCACAACCTGTTCTGAAGATAGATGGCATAATCATCGCAGACAAAAAAGATGTTGCAAATGAGTTAGCGAAATCCATGGCAGAGATCTCCTCTGGAGCATCTTACACTGCTCGATTCTTCACTCTTCGGGCTGAACAGGAACAACACCTAGTGTCGTTCTTCAGTAGGATTGCAGCAGAACTTCCATATAACTTGCATTTTTGCGCAAGGAGATGGGCTCTGCTTTGCAGCTCTGCCATAAGACTGCCCCCGGAAGTGACGATATTCCATACCAAATGATATCTCACTTACCCAAAAGCTCCCAGAAGTTTTCCCGTTAGACCTATTCTATAGGATCTATAGGGGGGGCACAGTGCCATCCACATGGAGAGAAGCTATTTCATTCCTGTTCCTAACCTGGCAAAGATGCTTCCACACCAGGGAAAATTTCAGACCATTTCCCTCACGAGCTGTATCTGCAAACTCTGGAGAAAATGGTAAACCCTTTAGGTTGACATGCTGCTAGAAAAAGAAACGGGGTTGACCCATATCAATATGGGTTTAGAAATTGAGATCGACCACAGATGCACTTTGTGAGATGGACCGCTATACAGAATTCCTTCGCACAGCGACTTCACATGATAGCATTCTTCTTTGACCCTTTAAAAGGCTTACATACACTTGGAAGCATGGCATACTCATGAAGCGTATGACATTGGTTTAAGAGGAGCATTACCTACCCTTTATACAAAGCTTTAAAGTTAGAGTTTAGGGTGGAACCCGTTTCTCTAAACTGGAAGATCACTGGAAGGGGTCCCACAAGGAGTGTCTTAATTTTGACCCTGTTTGCCATTGCTATAAATGACATCGTAAAGTTTTTCCAAGTGCAGTCTCATGTAATCTGTATGTGGATGACTTACACTGTACTGCTCAGAGGAAGCTTACAGGATGTTTCAAGGACACATGCAGACTGCAATAAATCGGGTTTTACAGTTTGGGGAACATAACATGGGGTTTAAATTTTCTCCAAGCAAACCATGGCTATCATTTCCACAAAAGAGGAAGTTCCATCCTTCCCTCTATTTAGGCGCAAACCCCTGGGAATTTGTTTCCCAAAAGGGGAAGTACTTGGGTCTAATTTTTAAATCAAGACTTACATGGGGGCCTCAAGTCGAACACTTAAAAGTGCGGGTTTTTTCACATTTATCTTGGGGTGCAGACCGCACAACGCTTCTACGCTTTACCGGAGCTTATTCGTAGTAAGCTTGATTATGGATGTGAACTTTTCATCTGCAACTCCCACTGTTCTCCGGATGTTGGACTCAGTTCATATGAAGCTCTCAGAATCTTACTGGGCTTTCAGGTCTTCACCTGTGGAGTCCTGTATGCTGAGAGTGAGAACCACTTTTTTCATTACACCCGGGGTTACATGAACCTGATTTACTAAACGGACTACAAAGGATTCTGAGATCTCCTACATCCAGATTGGTTTTTAATCCCCTTGAGGATAACCGATCCTATGGTAGGAGAATGAGGAATCTTGTGGAAGAGCTTAATTTAAGTCTCTCTAGGTTTCTGCTGTTGGAATTCCCAATTCCCCTCTTGGACTAATCAATCGAGCTGGATTTGGTCGGAATCGGGTAAGGGGAGAGATCTGAAGCAGGGGAGAGAGATTTCTTCAGCATATTTCTAAGTACCAAAGATCAAAGCAATATATACAGATGGTTCGGGAAAACTGAAATGGTGTGGGCTTTGCAGCAGTGAGCAGAAGGGAAAACTGCTCCCGGGAGTCCCCTCGATCTTTACTGTAGAGTTACATGCCATCCTTCAGCAGTTTTAAAATGACCAGAGATCTTTCAAAACCCTTCTGTTGTAATATATTGTGACTCTCGTAGTGCCTTGCAAGCAATTAAGAGTTTTTAAAATCATCAATCCAGTGTCCATAGTGAGGGGGTTCAAGATTGGCTTGCATTGATGTCAACACGTAAAAAGATAACTCTATGTTGGGTTGCCAGCACATGTTGGTATCGTGGGAATGAGCGAGGTGATCAGAAGGCCAAGGCAGCTGCCACTCACCTTGTGATGCTCGTTTTCCTCTCCCACACCCGACCTTGAAACCCCGCATAGGGGTTGTCTTTTGTGATAGATGGAGGGAACAAAGGAGGCTACCTCTGGAAACAAACTGCAAGAGATTAAGATGATCTTGGCAAATTGGGTGACCAGCATCCATCCAACCGAAAGTAGAAGTTGTATTAACAAGACTAAGAATCGGGCACACGAGACTGACTCATGACCGATATGGCTAAAAATCAATCACTTTTGTGAGGATGCCAAGAGCCTTACCGGGCGCACATGTATGGAAAGATGTGGCACATTCTCAGACCAAAGACGTATGTACTTGTCTCCCCCATATACACTGAAAAATGTACTGGGGGAGGATTGTGACATAGAAGGTCTTTTTAGTTTCCTTAGGGAGGGTAATATTTTCAATAAAATTTAAAAATGCATAAAATTTATGCAATAACTTTTTTTTACTTAAAACATATTTTAGCTTTGATTTTTAATATATTTATGAAAAGATTTTTAATGTTTTAAATATTTTTAATATTTCTATCTAACAAGGTGTTCTCCGCTAATGACCTTAGCTATTGATGCGGCAGACAGTTTTAAATAATCAATAAATCATCCTTCCCTCTATTTAGGAGAAAACCCACTGAAATTTGTCCAAGAGGTGAAGTACTTGGGTCAAATTTTTGACTAAAGGCTTACATGGGTCCCTCACACCAAACAGTTAAAATTTGAAGGCTACAAAAGCACTTAGTATTTTTGGGGTATTTCACATCTTTCTTGGGGTCCCAGACCGCACATCACTTCTGCAGCTTTACCGAGCGCTTATTCGTAGTAAGCATGATTATGGTAAAAGACTTATTTGTCTGCAACTCCCACTGTTCTCGGGATGTTGGACTCAGTTCATAATGGACTACATGAACCTGATTTACTACACGAGACTACAAGTTTCTGGATCTCCTACATCCAGTTTGGGTTTTTTCAACCCCCTTGAGGATGCTGATCCTATGGTAGGAGAATGGGGAAATCTGGGGGAAGATCTTATTTTAAAGTGTCACCAGTTCTGGCTGTTGGAATTCCCAAATTCCCCCTTGGGACTAACCAAGTCGAGCTGGATTTGGTCGGAACTGGGAAAGGGAAAGAATCCGAAGCAGAAGTCAGAGCGAGATTTCTTCAGCATTTTTCTAAGTACCAAGGATCAGATGCAATATATACAGATGGTTCAAATTTGAATGGTGTGGCTTTGCAGCAGTGGGCAAAAGGGAAGACTGCATCGGGCCCAGTCTTTCTCTAGCAGCCTCGATCTTCACTGCAGAGTTACATGCCATCCTTGCAGCAGTTAAGATGACTAGAGATCTTACGAACCATTCTATTGTGATATATTGCGATCTCGTACTGCCTTGCAAGCAAAGAAGATTTAAACTTATCACATCCGTATGAGGGAGGTTCAAGATTGGCTTGCACTGATGTCAACACGCAAAAGATAACTCTGTGTTGGGTGCCAGCGCATGTTGGGATCAGTAGGAAAGAGCGAGCTGATGAGAAGGCCAAAGCAGCTGCCGTCAGCCTTGTGATGGCTCGTTTTCCTCTCCCCCACACCGACCTGAACCCAGCATCAGGAGTTTTTCTTTGTGATATGTGGAAGGAACAATTGGGGGCATACCTCCAAAACAAACTGCGAGAGATTAGAGTTGACCTTGGCATTTGGGTGACCAGCATCCATCCCAACCGAAAAATGGAAGTTGCATTAACAAGACTAAGAATCAGCACACAAACTGACTCATGGGCCATTGCTAAAGTCAAGCACTTTGTGAGGGATGCCAAGAGCCATTAACGATCGCATATGTAGTTGGGAAAAATGTGCAACTTCTCAGATCAAAGACGTATGTATTTATTTCCCCCATATACTTGAAAAAATTTTTGGGGAGGAATGTGATATAGAGGGTATTATTAGTCTCCTTAGGAGGAGACTAAGATTTTTAATAAATTAAATAGCATAAGGTTTATGCACTAATTTATACACTTAGAGTATAATCTTTATGCTGTTGATTTTTAATTTAGTTTATTTTATACTGTTATTTATAAGATATCTATTGATATATTTTTAAATTTTAAAAATTTTAATATATGTTTAAAAGGTATTCGCCGCAATGGACCTTAGCGTTGAAGCGGCAGATAAATTTTAAATAATCAATCAATCAATCTTTGGAGCCATCAGGCAAGGCTCCAGAGGCCTCAACGGTGACAGCTCCAGTTGCCACCACATCCACAGGGGCATCTGCTGCTGGGCAGAATACCCCTGAAGCAAAGGCTCAGGTATGCCCCTTGCCCAGGCAAAGGAATCCTGAGCCTGTTCAAAAGACTCATTACAAAGTGGGGTCTTTGGAGCCGTCAGGCAGGGCTCAGAGGGCTACTACAACCACAGCGGCCTCTGCTGCTAGGCAGAATGCCCCGGAAGCAAAGGCTCAGGTACGTTTTTGCCCAGCAAGACATCCTGAGCCTGTCAAAAGGGAGCTGTTGGAAACTAGTTCCATGGGGTAAACAACCCCTCAAAAAGATTCTCCCAAGATCCTGGAAAGGGTGTGGGCCAAACCTTGACCACAGGTGCTGCCAAAACAACTTATGAAGAAGTAGTTTGGGAGAACGGGAACCCTAATCCAATGGGAAATGGCAGGGAATTCAGCAAATCTATAGTTCATGTAAGCCAGTTTTGTATATGCTTACAAGAGATATGACCAGGGAAAAGATCCAATTTCCCTGAGAGGGATTCCAAACTTCAGCCCATTATCGGACTTTTGATATGGACCTCATGAGGAGTCAGCATTACTGGTACATCGGGATATTCCCTTCCAGGCATCACCTGCAGACAACAATGCAGGTTGAAGGCTGTGAGAATGGCTTGACACGACCTTATACTATTTATCCATCTACCTCCTACACATAATCTCAGCTATGAAGATGTACTGGGCAGTTCCCACATCCATTTCTACTCTTGGGAGATTTCAATGGTCGGCATAACCTTGGGGAGACACTTTGTGCAAATTTGACTAAGCTTACATGGTGCCTCACATCAAAGCAGTTAAAAGTTGAAGGCTACAAAAGCGCTTAGTATTTTGCGGTTCTCTTCACATCTATCTTTGGTGAGACTGCATAACGCTTTCTTATGGCTTTAGGAGCACTTATTCGTGTGAAGCGATTATGATGTGATGCGTATTCATCTGCAACTCCCAATGTTCTCCGGATGTTGGACTCAGTTCATAATGAAGCTCTCAGAATCCTGTAATGGGCTTTCAGGTCTTAAACATGTATGCTGAAGAGGGAGAAACCACCTCTGTCACTACACGAGACTACAAAGGGATTCTGCGATCTTTTTTTTTTTTTCTACATCAGATGGTTGTCAACCCCTTGAGGATAGCCAATCCTATGGTAGGAAAATGAGGAATCTTGTGAAGACCTTATTTAATTCCGCTAGGTTCTGGTTGTTGGAATTCCTCCATTCCCTCATTGGGCAATCAAGTCGAGCTGGATTTGGTCGGAACTGGGAAAGGGGAGAGATCGACCCAGAATCAGAGAGAGATTCTTCAGAACATTTCTAAAGTACCAAGATCAGATGCAATATATACAGACTGGTCACGAAAATCTGAAAATGGTGTGGGCTTTGCAACAGTGTGCCGAAGGAAGAACACATCTGGCAGTCTTCTTCTAGCAGCTCGATCTTCACTGCAGGTTACAAAGCCATCCTTGCCGCAGTTAAGATGGACTAGAGATCTTACGAAACCATTCTATTGTGATATGTTGCGGCTCTTGTAGCTGCCTTGCAAGCAATCAAGAGCGTCTTAAACCATCACATCCAGTGGTGAGGGGGTTAAGATTGGCTTGCATGATGTCAACACGTAAAAAGATAACTGTGTTGGGTGCAAGCACATGTTGGTATTAGCTGGAATGAGCGAGCGACAGAAGGCCAAGGGAGCTGCTGCTTAGCCTTGTGATGCTCGTGTTCCTCTCCACACACCGACTTGAAACCCAGCATCAGTGTGGTCTCGTGATAATTGGAAGAGCAATGGAGGCTACCTCCAGAAAAACAACTGCGAGAGATAGAGGATGACCTTGGCAGTTGGGTGACTAAGCATCCATCCCAAACCGAAAAGTGAAAGTGTATTAACAAGGACTAAGGGAATCGGGCACACAAGACTGGAATCATGGACCGATAAGGGCTAAAAGTCAAGCACTTTGTGAGGGATGCCAATAGCGATTAAACAGTCGACAAGGTTGTGGAAAGATGTGAAACATTCTCAGACCCCCAAAGACGTATGTACTGTCTCCCCCAATATACACTGAAGAATGTATTGGGGAGGATTGTGATATAAGAGGGTCTTATTAGTTTCCTTAGGGAGACTAATATTTTATAAAATCTAATCATGCTTAATGTTTATGCATAATTTATCATACTTAGAGCAATATTTATGCTTGATTTTAACATATATTTAATGTTATTGTAAGATATTATTGAAAATTTTAAAGTTATGAATATTTAAATTTCTATTGAACAAGGAATTCGCCGACTAATGACATAGTGTTGACGCAGCAGCTAATTGTAAATAATCAATCAGGGTCATCTGCCCACACCCGACCTGAAAACCAGCATCAAGAGGTGTCTTCACGAAAAAATGGAAGGAATAATGGAGGCATACCTCTAGAAACAAACTGCAAGAGCTTAGAGAGACCTTGCAGTTGGTGACCAGCATCCATCCCAACGAAAAGTAGAAGTTGTATAAAACAAGACTATGAATCGGGCACACAAGACTGACTCATGACCGATGATGCAAAAGTCAAGAACTTTGTGAGGGAGGCCAAGAACCCTGAACGATCACACATTGAAGTGCGAAAGATACTGCACATTCGCAGACCAAAGATATATGTACTTGTTCCCACCCTATGCACTGAAAAATTTATGGGGGGAGGATTGTGACATACAGAGTCTTATTAGTCCTAGGAGATTAATATTGTCAATAAATTTTAATTATCATAACGTTTATGCAATTGTTTTATACATTTAGAGCATACTATTATGTTTAAATCTTCATATATTATTGTTATTGAAAAGATATTTATTGATAGATTTTAAAAGTTTTAGAATATTCTTAAATATTCCATGTAACAAAGATAGTTGCCACTAATGACCTTAGCTGTGATGCGGCAGATAATTTTTGATATCAATAATAACCTGGTCCAAGAGAAATAACCAGAGCTGGCGCACCATCCCTTCTTCATAGGGACTTGGTGCACCTGGAAAGCCATTTGTCTCATCCCTCAGTAGTGACCCCTCCGTTGGGTAGTTCTCTGCCAGTCACCAGGTCATTAGGACCTCAAGCCCCCCCTACCAAGACAAGGGCGGCTTTCATTGGGGAAGGTTTCTAATGAATGTGGGTTGGTTCGATCTAAGTTTTCTCACTTCATCCTTATCTAAAATAAAAACTTAATTATAATAATTACATCCCGTGACTTGTCCATTTTTCTTTATGGTAGATGATGTCCAAGAGAAATTCTTCCATAACGATTCTAATTTAATCTACCTTGAAACCCCTACTTTTACAAAGTCTAAGGTGGTTATCAGGACAAAATCATTATCATTTTATGTGCAGGATTGTTTTCCAACTACTCTACAAATGTTTACATTATTCTACATGCTTACAAGTGTCACTACTGCTCCATCTATTCTACATTATTTACATACTCATATCTGTCACGATGGTTTTGTGCTTATAACCGTTCTGTTCCATATAACGGGATATCAAGGAACAAGGAAGTTGCTTCCTTCCGCGACTTCAAAATACTATGGGAAATCGTTACCAGCATATTTGGATGACTAAACACCTTATTGCCAGGGATTCTTTGGTATCAACCTAACATAACACTCGTGGTGAGTTTTCTTCTGTAGTGGGAGGGGCCAGCCCAAAATTTTCATTTTCTTTATTCTTTTGACCAAAATTTTGCCAAGTTCATTTGTCTTCTGGCCACTTAGTGAAATATGATCATAATCTACCCTAGACATCTTCTTACTCTTAATATAATCACTAATGTTGGGAAATAATCCAATACATCTGCAAACACTTTGGTCTTGCTTCGTCATGGTCCATTCCCAATTCAATATATCCATATTCTTAGAAATTATAGTATGGATGACCTGTGTCAAACTTCAAACATAGCTGTGATGACCACAAATTGACACATGGATCACATGCATGAGTTTGGCGGCCTTAAAAAATGCTGGATTGTAAGTACTAATGTGACCATTTTTAATTCATATTTCTCTAGTAGTTTCCTCTTTCTGCTATAACCTTCCCTGATTCTCTCTTGGTAATTTACTTTTTACTATCACTGTGACTATAATCATATCCAGTCACAACATGGATATTTTGCCATCTACAAAATTCAGTCCAATGGAGGTTGCAATTAGTGCAAATCTGTTAAATGACTAATTACTACTTTTTATCATTATAATTAGTAATTATTTTCGTTGCTTTGTATTGTGATTAAATCCTAAGGCTTCTAGTTGGGTCTAATATATGCCTCATATATTCACTAGGACACTATTGCAAGTGCCGGTTCCCCATTGCAAAAGTGTTTAGCCGAGGAAAACTCAGGTAGCTCAAACATCCCCAGTGTTATCTATAAGACCATATTTCATTGACAAATTGGCATGGGTTTAAATTTGTGGAAATCCATCTATTGTAAGGTCCAAGTAAGCTTCATGAGCTTTGAATGGTGGTACTACGGTGAATTTGCCGAAGAGACTTCTCTAAAATATCCCAATTCATTTATGGTTTCCAAGCTAATTTCATAGTTCACTAGGTTTTAAATTGTTTCTGTCATTGTGGTTATTTCTACTTCACACCTTTTTCATCCTCTCTTGAAAAACATTCTGATTAGGGACCCTTCCATTAAACGTAGCGATCACTGAAAACATCTGTTTTTTCTATCGTCACCTCAGGGATGTCCTAAGTTTGAAGTATGATTTTACACTAATGTACATCTAGAAGTGTTGACATTGGCCTTAGCAATCTTTCACTCGGGGGATTCCTCTTTTTTTAACCACCCCTCTACCCAAAGTCTTATGGCGTGATGATGCTTACTTTGTACTTAACCTTTCTTAATATATACCACCCTTTCATCAGTGACAAGAGAATCCTTTCACACTTGGTATTCTTTCATCAACTCTTCCAGTCAATCACCAATCTCATAATCATTTATTCTTGTGTTACTTTCCGAGTTATCCATTCCTAGGTGTTTGTTAGGGTGGTGACAAAGAAACAAAAAATTTGCTTAATCCTCTAGAAAACTCACACTGGATAACTATATCATATACTGCAGTTGTGTTAGTATTATGTCATCTCTATAAGCCTTCGTAGTTATACGGACGGCAGACGTCAGCCGGTTCATCGCCATCGTTATCTGATTAGATGAACCCCCACTATCTCCTTTAATTTGGTACGTGAAAATAAGGGATTAATTTTCACTAAATTCCAATGTTGTGTGGCTTTATCTTTATTTTTATTATTTTTTCTCTTTTTATTTATTTATTTATTCATTATTATTATTATTATTATTTTTTTATGTCTGAAGCAGAGACTGCATCTGAAGTACCAGCCTTAAAATTAGAAAGTGGTACGTAGGTAGCGACCCACTAGCTAACATCAAACATGTATCAAAATGTGAAGGGTTCGGATTCTACAAAAAAAGCCTGTACACACACACACACACACACACACACACACACACACACCACACACACACACATCACACACACAACACACACACACACACACACCATACAACTGTAAAAGGCTATGATCCTGGTGAAAAGCGGGTACTGATACTTGTTAATGCGTAACTCTTTATTGGGAGTCGTACCAACAGTAGGGAACACACGAGACGATGGCTATATATAGATATGGGTAAATACCCGGTATGCTGGGTCAAGGGTCAGATTAGCAACCTGGATGGGAGGGCTAGGCCGACATTACCGCGTCGAGCCTCTGGTCACGAACTGAAGGTCACGAGATCAGATAACAGTCATCCTCTACGCCCTCGCTGAGTGAATGGTTCCGATTGGGGATTTTAGGATACAGTGGTAAAACAGCCATGTGGTCCACTGGTAACAAAATAGACTTATGTATTATGCTATATGCTCGGCACCCTACTCGCGCCTTGCCTCGAGGAGCTTGGATTGCCTCAAGAGGACCTAATTGGGTCGTCTCGTTCTCGTGCGTTGTCCTGTGCATCTTCGTGGCACACACACACACACACAACACACACACACACACACCACACACACACACACACACACACACACACACAACACACACACACACACACCTACACACACACACATGAACACCACAAACACACACAATACACACACACAACACACACACCACACAACAACACTATAAGATGTGGATAATTCTATTTCTGTTACAGGTGTGGATATCTATTTCTATTACCAGTGGACCACGTGGCTGTTTTTTGTTTTTTTTTTTTTTTTTTTTTTTTTTTTCCCCGTGGATCAAATGTACAAATAAGAACCACCCCCGCTCAGCCGAGGGCGGAGGTCACATTTATATCTGACCTCGTTTGACGGGAGCTTCGTGTGAAGCCCCGACGCAGGTAGGGTCACCTCTCGCTCCTACGGGGAAGTTCGTGTTCAAGCGACCAGCGCGGTAGGTCAGCTCCGCCCTCTCTCAGGGCAGATGACCGTGGCCTCCGCGCGGCGCTTTGACCCTTTAGGACAAGTCGTAGGAGGTCGTCGTAGCGTGTGTTCATCCCTTTACGTGTGTTTGCGTCCCTGCCAGACACTGTACTAGAGTACTCATAACTTTTACAAGTGGTGGCAGCGAGGCCGTTGCCCTCCTTTTGGCATGCAAACACGGACACAACACCCCGAAGAAATCGATCGACCGCTCAAGACATGGCTAAGAAAACAAAACACGTAAGTACCAAGTTTGGGCCCCTTTCTATTTCTTTTCCTTCTTCTCCCATACATGTGTTATGCCGTTGTTTTTTGTTGGGTTAATAGGGTGCTAAGGACAGCAAAATGGCACGTCTCCACTTATTTTCAACCTCAGATAGTATTCCGTGCGATCGAGAGGTGATCAATAAACATTGAAATCGTTCGTTAGTAAAGTAATTAATATTTTCTCTATTAGTTTAGAGATTATACTGTTTAATCTGCAACGAATTAACGCCGTTCGTGATTTAGCTATCACGAATACCATTTCATTTTATTCGTTCCTAACCCTCGCGCCCGAACTGACCTCCCTTTCCTTTCTCTTGTGTCACTTTGGATTAACGAAAAAGGTTAATTTCCTGTATTGACTGACCCACTCTCTTTTCCCGGTCGGTGGCGGCCGGGGTAGAAACAGATGACCACTTGTTCCCTATACTTGGAAGCAAACATATCATTGTACATTGCTTTTTTGTGACACGTTCTATCGGCGACTAGAGCGAAGCCAGGTAACAAAATTGTATTAGTTGGATATAGCGTAGGATCTTCCCCCATATCATAAGTGCACAGGATTGCACGATATTGCCGGGGTTGCGTAAAACGCCTAATAGATCTGCGCTCCGTCGTCGAGGAGTAGGTGCAATACCGAAGTTAGTCGTTCGTCGGCTCCCTTTGAGTCGTGGCCGGCGGTTACGTCCCGTTAATTATTCAATGTAGGACTAGGGTTAAGCTAGACTCATTTATTCGCGTATTAATCACACCCTTTCTCACCCTCTTGAAGTCGCTTGCCATGGTTTGGGTACCCCCAAGCGTTTGTGTGGCTCGTGAATTAATATTCTTCGGGAATTTTGCGACGCCCATTACAGATAGCAGAAGAGATCAGGATATTATATTCGGCTCGAGTCGCTTCAGTCAGATACCCCCCCCCCCCCCCGTGGCATTGGGTATAGGTTCCCCCGTTAGGAGTTTTATGACGTCTGACGTGCAAAGCGAGACCAAGCACCTCGGCACTTCAGATTTCTGACCCCGAGAAGATTTGCTTGATAAAAAATTGGCGAAAATTTTTTTCATGTACCATCATTCATGCGTACATCTGTCGCATACATATATGTGGATTCAATGTGGTAGTTGAAAGACTCTTAAATAGTACATTGTAACGTACTTCAGTTTTGTATAGTGAAACGTCAATATAGTGTTTATGATTCATGCTCTGTGTGAGGTCACTGCCTTCCCCTCATTAACGCTAGCTGTCACTCACACACGCATACACACACACCTTCCAACCTCCACTCACAAACGCAGGACAAAAGACCATGTGACCCTTTTTCATTAATAAGGCTGGTTGCTGTCTAGTGCCGGCGTAAAGATTTATTTAGTATCTCTTTAGCCCGCAATTTTTCCGTCGTGGGACGAGTGGTTCGTACATAAAGTAAAAGTAATCTATTTCTTATCTGTGTGACGACTTATGGTATCAAATAGATCTTCGCGGATCGCCGATGTCGTTCCCTTATCTATTTCATATCTATCAGAGATGGTGGTAGTTCAATAGGTCTATGCGGACCGCTACTGACATCTCCTTTCTATTTCTATTTACCTTTGTGAAAATAAAACACAAAATGAAAACAAAACGCCCCCCCCCCGGAAATAAGTAAAAAACCAACATTAAAAAACGTAAATTGTTATGAAACCGCTAGTGGTAAAAACTACCAACCATCTTCTCTGTTGCCTTCTTTTTCCGCTTACGCTGGCCCTTACGTGTATGATCCTGGCTCCCGACTTTATATTGCAGTCGGGACCGACACGGGCACGAAGGAGGACCCTTAGGATGCTGTAAGAAGGACGTCATCGAAGATCGCCATAGGCCCCACGGACGGATTTTCCGTCAGAAAAGGTGTGCCTGCCAGACTCCCCGTACTTCCCGCGAACAGCAACCTGCCGCAGGTATCAGTAGCCCAGAATGCGTGCACTGGCGGACGCCTGCGATCCGGTCAACTCCAGGAGTCGTAGCGCAGATATCGGCGCCCGAGATGCCGCCCTGC
>NC_051392.1:31958776-31978776 GCF_015228065.2 Penaeus monodon
CAAACAGTCATATTCGGGTTCGTAGCAATACCCTTTTGAGTCGTGTGACCCCGCGGTTACCGTCCGTTAATTAATGTAGGATAGGGTTTAAGCTAGAATCATTATTCGCTTATTAATCACACCTTTCTCACCCTCTTGAAGTCGCTTGCATGTTTGGGTACCCCCAAGCGTTTGTGTGATTGTGAAAATTATATATCCTTCGGAATTTTGCGAGCGCCCATTACAGATACGCAGAAGAGAGCAGGTTATTATATTCTGGCTCGAGTCGCTTCAGTCATATACGGCATTTGGGTATAGGATCCCCCCGTTATTGATTTATTTGAAGTCTGACGTGCAAAGCTAGACATGTACCTCGGCAGTTCAGATTTCTGACCCCGAGAAGATTTGCTTGATAAAAAAATTGGCGAATATTTTTTTATGTCACCATTCATTCATGCGTACATTCTGTCGCATATCATTATATGTTGAATTCAATGTGGTAGTTGAAATAATCTTAAATAGCTAGCATTGCTAATGTACTTCAGTTTGTTATAGTGAACGTTAATATTCGTGTTTGTGATTCATTCTCTGTGTGAGGTCACTCTCGCTTCCCTCTCATTAACGCTAGCTGTCACTCACACGCATACACACACACCTTCAGCCTCACTCACACACGCAGGACAAAAGACACTGACCCTTTTTCATTATAGGCTGTGCTGTTTAGTGCCGGCGTAAAGATTTTTTAGTATCTCTTTAGCCCGCAATTTTGTCCGTCGTGACGAGTGGTTCGTACATAAGTACAAGTTACATCTATTTCTTATCTGTGTGACGACTATGGTTCAAATAGATCTTCGCGGATCGCCGATGTCGTTCCCTATCTATTCTCATATCTATCAGAGATGGTTGGTAGTTCAAATAGGTCTATGCGGACGCTACTGACATCTCCCTCTTCTATTTTCTTCTTTACCTTTGTGAATAAAACAACAAATAAAAAAAAAGACGAAAATAAGTTAAAAAACCAACATTAAAAACCGAAATTGTTATGAATAACCGGCTAGTGGGTAATACCACCCCTCTCTCTGTTGCCTTTCTTTTTCTCTTACTCTGGCCCTTAGTGTATGATCTGGCTCCCCGACTTTATATTGCAGTCGGACCGACAGGCACCGAAGGAGGACCCTTAGGATGCTGTGAGAAGGACGTCATCGAAGATCGCCATAGGCCCACGGACAGATTTCGTCAGAAAAGGTGTTAGCCGTCCCGTGTAGTGGACGCGTGCCTCCAGACTCCCCGTTAGATCCAGCGAACCAGCACCTTTGCCGCTGTTACCAGTCGCCCAGAATGCTGTGCTGGCGAACGACGGGCAACCCTGCAGATCCGGTTTCAACTCCAGGAGCTCGTAGCGCACTATCAGCGCCCCGAGATGCCGCCCCTGCCCCGACGCCCGTGTTTCCGGATGAAGATTACAGGCGTGTGGACGCGAGAAGGACCTGGACGAGACTTGGGACGTGTGAGGGACGCGCCAGTTAGGGCCTGGGGCCAGGACTACGAGGAGGCAAGACGTCCGAAGTCAAGGGAAAGGACTGTGCGAGACTTCGAGGAGTGGGGACCGAGGAGGGACATTTTAACGAGGACGGAAAATTGGGGAAACGACAGGCCCGAGGCCACGAAAAGGCACCAGGACAGGGCACGAGAACGAGACACCAGCCAAGTTAGGTCACTGAAGCCGCCTCGAGGGCGAGGCGCGAGTAGGTGGCCGAGCAATATGGGATGTGGATAATTCTATTTCTGTTAAGGATGGGGGATAATTCTATTTCTGTTACCAGTGGACCACGTGGCTGTTTTCACGGGATCCAAATTCCCAAATAAGAACCACCCGCTCGCGAGGGCGGGGGTCACATTTTTTATCTGACCTCGTTTGACCGGAGTTGTGCTAATACCCCGCTAAAGGGCACCCTCCCTCCCTCCGGGGGGTACCGTGCCCCCCGGGCCCCCGATAAAAATCCCTTTCACTTCTAAGGATAAAACCAATAAATAATAATAATTAATTTTAACTTAAGGGGAAAAACCCTTTAAAAAAAAAAATTTTTAATAAACAAAAATTGGGGAAAAGAAGAAAATCTCACTACCAAAAAAAATTGTTTAACATTGGCCCGGTTTTCCAATAACCCAAAAAATTTTTAAACCCCCGTAATCCAGAACCCCCCGAGAATGTGGGTAACCCAAAACTTAATTGGTTTTACTTTTCAAAATTAGGATCTGGGAAGATTGGAACCCGGATCAAAGCGTAATAGTATAAATAACCCCAAAAGATACTCGGGGAAGGGCAGCTGTTGTAAATGAACCCTTAACAATAAAACCTTTCTCTTTCTTAATCCAAATCTTTAAATCCATTTCCAAACCTTTTTTAAACTCACCCCTTTCCTTGTAATTTCAATTACCAATATTTGGATTTATTGTATACTTGTCATTTAATTTTTCAGATTATATAATTGCGAATGGGTGTTTCTGTTTAATGTGTTTGATTATTGTTTCCCCGCAAAAATCCAAAGAATATGTTTCTTTGGTTTTTATTTTTTTTTTTTTTTTATAGGAGTAGAAATAATTATCAATGTGAGGTATTATTAAATTATAGTTATAATGATATTTTTCTTGTTTTATAAATTGGAATATAGATTTTATTGTGAAATTTTTTGATGGTAAATAGATATTAAAAATTATATTTTTTATTAATTTCCAAAAGTTGGGGGTGTTTGTTTTGTTGGTTTTTGTTCTAAATCATATATTCTATTAAAAATATTTTACAATAATTTTTTTTACTTATTTATAAAATCTTCCCCCTTTTGTTTTGTTGTAGTTAATGGGGTTTATCTTTTCCTTTGTGTTGTGTAAATTTGATGGTTTGATGGTTACAAAACCAGAAAAGAAAAAGGGACAGGGAAAAAAAAAAAATTCGATTTCCCCAATTGGGTATTTTGGGGTTAAGCTGGTACGGGAAAAAAGGGTCGAAGGGATCCTTATGGTTGAGCCCCTTTCCCAAAAAAAATCCCAAAAAGGGGGGGCCTTCAAGAAAAGAACCAAAAATAATTTACCGACAAAAATCAGGGGGTTGGGGCCCCATGGAAAAAATAACCCCCCCGGGAAAAGATAAGGGGAAAAATTGGGAAAAAAATTTTGCCCAAAAACAAAAACCTTCGAATTTTGGGGGGGATAATTAAAGGTAGAAAAGGGGGCTATCCCGGAAAAACCCGCCCCCCAAAAAACCCGGGGGGTTTTGTTTGTTCCAAAAACCCTTCCTGTATATATTGTGTTATGGTATAGTATTTCATGTTTATATGTGTTGTCTGTGTTGTGAGTGTGTGTAATATAGATATATCTTATATCCTTATATTATATATATATATAATATATATCTCATACTCGCATATATGTGTTGTGTGTGTGTGTTTGTGTGTGTGGTGTGTGTGTGTCCATACTAGAATTCATATATCTCTTGTTTTCATTTCCAAAAAAATCACTTTTTACACACCTATTATCTCTTATCTCTATCTCTATCTAGTATCTTATCCCTATCTATATCTGGGTGTGTGTGTGTGTGTGTGTGTGTGTGTATGTGTGTATATGGGTACCGTGTGTCTATATCTTCACTTATGGGGTGTGTGTGTGTATGTACATTTGTGTGTATTGTATTGTGTATGGCAGTCATGGTCGACAGATTGCGAGTAGAACAACGAAGGAAACATGGAAACACAACGAATATGCGATTTCTGCCTTTTCGCATTTATTGGCTAGTCCGGGCATCTAAGACTAGAGCTACATAGAGTTATATAGTAGGGACGTGCCGCACGTCACGCCCATCCTTTAACCCTCGCGCCTTGCTCAGCTTCCCTTCTAGCGCAAGCGGAAAAGATCATGACCGGATCAAGAGGGGACGCTATACACAGAACAAGACACACAGAAATATCATCCTCCTCACCGCTGACAGAACATCTAGGGCCCCCCTGGTGGGCCACCTATGAGATAACTACCACCTCTGGCAAGAAGATCAGAGACATAGTCAGGGAAAAGAAGATCGCCACAACAGACCTCTACAACCAGGTGTACATAGCATACTTGTGGTGGCTTGCGATAAGGTATAACTAGGTGAGACAGACGTGGCTCCATGAACAACGTTCGGACCAGCACCGTCAGCGCGCTTCACGACGACACGACAATAGGAGCACCGTTCGTTGTTCACGTCGTTCCAACGGCCATCTCTCCAGTGGTCCCAGGCCTCCTTTTAAACAAGGTCGCCCCACGACAAAGGAAGATGGTAGAAGCGGCGTTCTTACACACAACTCATAACTTCAACAACCGGCACAGGGAGCACGAACTAGCCAAGGTACGTCGCCACCTGATACTCGTGACCTGACCCACCTATCTACTTGTATATATACACTCTATGTTGCTCTAGTCTCTCCTGATAAGCAATAAATGCGAAAAGGCTCTTCGGTATATTCGTCTTGTTTTTCCTGTACTTCCCTTCGTTTGTTCCCGCCGCAATGCATGTGTATGTATATTATGTATATATCTATATATATAATATATTATATATATATGTATATATATCTCTATATATATATATATATATATACTATATATCACTTCTAATATCTCTACTTCTCTATAGATGGTGTGGTGTGGTGTGTGTGTGTGGGTGTGTGTGTGTATATTATATATATATAATATAATATATATATATAATAATATCTATTATATATAATACACACCACACACACACACACACACACCAATATATTATAGATAAATATAATATATATATATATATAATATATTATATATATATATATCATATATGTATATCTATGATATATATACTAATATATATATAGATATATATATATATATATACACCCTTGGCGTGAGTAGGATATGCCTGCTGCTCATGATAAATTTCCATAATATACAGGGCCAACCCTGCGGAGGGGGCTTATCTCAGAGACATCCCGGCTGAACTACTCCCCTCCCACGCAGATACACTTAAGCAGTAGGTGGGGTATTAATTGACTGATTATTTAAAATTATCTGCCGCGTCAACAGCTAAGGTCTTACAGCGTATACCTGTTAAATAGAAATATTAAAGATTTCAACCTTTTAAAAACTATCAATAATCTTACAAATAACAAAAATATATCTAAATCAAGCTAAATATTGTGCTCTAAGTGATAAAATTATTGCATACATATTATGCCATGAGTAGATTTTATTGAAAGATTAGTCTCCCTAAGGAGCTATAAGACCTCTATATCACTTGCCTCCCCCAATACATTTTTTCAATGTATATGGGGGAAAATAAATACATACGTCCCCTTGATCTGAGAATGGTGCACATCTTTCCACTACATATGCGATCGTTAATGGCTCTTGGCATCCCTCACAAGTGCTTGACTTTTAGCATCGGCCCATGTCAGTCTTTGTGTGCCTGATTTCTTAGTCTTGGTTAATGCAACTCCCCCCCCACTTTTCGGTGGGATGGATGCTGGTCACCCGAACTGCCAAGGTCAACTCTAATCTCTCCATTTGTTTTTGGGTATGCCTCCATTGTCCTATCACATATCACGAAACAACTTCCTGATGCTGGGTTTCAGGTCGGTGTGTGGAGAAGTAAAACGAGCAGCACAAGGCTTGAGCGGCAGCTGCTTTGGGGGCCTCTCATCATCTCGCTCGTTCCTACTGATACCAACAGCGCCTGGCAACCCAACACGAGTTTATCTTTTGCGTGTTTGACTATCAGTGCAAGCCAATCTTGAACCTCCCTCACTACTGGATGTGAATAATTTAAACTCTTCATTGCTTGCAAGGCAGTACGATAGTCGCAATATATCACAATATAATGGTTTCGTAAGAATCTCTAGTCATCTTAACTGCTGCAGGATGGCTGTAACTCGGCAGTGAAGATCGAGGCTGCTAGAAGAAAGACTGCCCAGAATGCAAGTCCTTCGCCTCTGCCCACTGCTGCAAAGCCCACACCATTTTCAAATTTTGAACATCTGTATATATTGCATCTGATCCTTGTACTTAGAAAATATGCTGAAAGAAATCTCGCTCTGACTTCTGCTTCGGATCTCTTTTCCCTTTCCCATTCCGACCAATCCAGCTCGACTTGGTTAGTCCAAGGGGGGAATTGGGAATTCCAACGCATAACCTTGGTGACACTTAAATTTAAAGATCTTCCCCAAGATTCCTCCTTCCTCCCTACCATAGGATCACTATCCTCAAGGGGGTTGAAACCTAATCTGGATGTAGAGTATCCCAGAATCCTTTGTAGTTCTCGTGTAGTAAATTACAGGTGCATGTAGTCCCATTAATGAACTGGAGTCCAACATCCAGAGAACATGGGGATTGCAGACAAATAATCTTTATCCATAATCAAATGCGTACTACGAATAAGCGCTCTACGTAAAGCCGCAGACGTGATTGCGTCCCCTGCACCCCACGAAAGACGTGAAAGAACCCACAAAATACTAAGTGCTTTTTGAGCCGCCTTCACTTTTAACTGTTGTGTGAGCACCCATGTAAGCCTTGATGTCAAAAATTAGACCCATTCTTCCCTCTTGGAACAAATTGCAGTGGGTTGCTCCTAACATAGGAGGGAAGGATTGATTGATTGATTATTTAAAACTGTCTGCCGCATCAAATAGCTAGGTCTTAGCGGGGAACACCCTTGTAGAGAGAAATATTAGAATATTTACAACATTAAAAATCTATCAATAAATATATTAAAATCAAGCATAAATATTATGCTTTAAGTAAATAAGTATTGCATAAATAATTATGCATTATTAAAATTTATTAAATATTAGCCCTCCTAGGAACTAATAAGACCTTCTTAGTCACAATCCTCCCCCAGTACATTTTTCAGTGTATATGGGGGAGACAATTACATACGTCTTTGGTCGGAAGAATGTTGCACATCTTCACTACATGTGCGACCGGTAATGGCTCTTGGCATCCCTCCAAAGTGATTGACTTTTAGCCACATCGGTCGCTGAGTCATCTCGTGTGCCCGATTCTTATCTTGTTATACAACTTCGACTTTTCGGTTGGGTGGTGCTGGTCACCCAATTGCCAAGATCATCTCTAATCTGCTTGCAGTTTGTTTCCAGAGGTATGCCTCATTGTTCCTCCATCTATCACGAAGACAACTCCTTATGCTGGGTTTCAGGTCGGTGTGTGGGAAGGGAAACGAGCATCCACAAGGCTGAGTGCAGCTGCCCTTGGCTTCTGATCACCTCGCTCATTCCACTGATACCACATGTGCTGGCCCCACATAGAGTTATCTGTTTTACGTGTTTGACATCATATGCAAGCCAATCTTGAACCTCCCTCACTACTGGCTACTGGATGTGATGAGTTTAAACTCTTAATTGCTTGCAAGGCAACTACGAGAGGTCACAATATATTACAACAGAATGGTTTTGTAAAATCTCTGGTCATCTTAACTGCTGCAAGGATGCATGTAACTCTACGTGAAGATCGAGAGACTGCCATATGCAGTCTTCTTCCTGCTCACTGCTGCACGCCCACACCTTTTCAATTTCGAACATCTGTATAATTGCATCTGATCTTTGGTACTTAGAAATATGCCTGAAGAAATCTCTCTCTCTGCCTCAGATCTCTCACCCTTACCCATTCTCCAGGACCCAATCCAGCTCGATTTGATAGTCCAAGAGGGGAATTGGGAATTCCACAGCCAGAACCTTAGAGAGACTTAAAATTAACTTCCATTCCACAAGATTCCTCATCTCCTACTAGGATCGGTTATCTCAGGGGATGAAAACCATCTGATGTAGGGATCCAGATCCTTTGTAGTCTCGTTTAGTAATCGGTTCATGTAATCCCGGTGTAATGAAAAAGTGGTTCTCCACTCTCAGCATAAATCAGGGACTCCACAGGTGACGACCTGAAAGCCCAGTACAGATTCTGAGAGCTTCATTATGAAATGAGTCCAACATCCGAAGAACAGTGGAGTTTGCAGCTGAATAAGAGCTTTCACATCCATAATCAGCTTACTACGAATAAGCTCTCGGTAAGCCGTAGAACGTTGTGGCGTCTGCACCCCAAGATAAATGTGAAGAACCCGCACTTTTTAGTGTTCGACTTGAGGCACCCATGTTTCTTGAGTTTAAAAATTAACCCAAGTACTTCACCTCTTGGACAAATTGCAGTGGTTTTGCGCCTAAATAGAGGGAATGATGGAACTTCCTCGTTGTGAAATGTATAGCCATGGTTTTGCTTGGAGAAAATTGAACCCATGTTTTATGTTGCCCCTGTACAACCTGATTTATTTGCAGTCTGCTGGTCCTTGCACATCCTGTAAGCTTCCTCCTGAGCAATGTACAGTGTAAGTCATCCACTACAGATTTACATGAGACTGCCTTGGACAACCTTACGATGTCCTTTATAAGCATGGCAACAGGGTCACACTTAACGACACTCTTGTGGACCCCTTCCAGCTGAGCTTCCCGATTAGAGAAACTGTTTCCTACCCTCAACTCTAACTTTAAAGCTTGTATGAAGGTAGGTAATCTCCCCTTAAACCATGTCATACAGCTCATGAGTATGCATGCTTCCAACTATTCGTAGCCTTTTTCAAGGTCCCCTGAAGACTGCTATCATGTGACTCCGCTGTGCGAAGGAATTCTGTATAGCAGTGTCCTCATCCTCCAAGTGCATCTGTGGTCGATCTCAATTTTCTAAACTCCATATTGTATGGGGTCAACACGTTTTCTTTTTCTAGCAGCCATGTCAACCTGAAGTTTACGCAGTTTCTCCATGACTTTGCAGATACAGCTCGTGAGGGAATTTGGTCTGTATTTCCTGGTGTGGAAGCATCTTTGCCAGGTTTAGGAACAGGAAATGATATAGCTTCTCTCATGTGGATGGCACTTGTGCCCCTCCCTATAGATCCGATGAATAGGTCTAACAGGAACTTCTGGGAGCTCTCTGGTAAGTGAGATATCATTTGGTCAGGGAATATCGTCACTCCTGGGGCAGTCTTATGGCAGAGCTGCAAAGCGAGTCTCTCCTTGCGCAAAAAATGGCAAGTTTATGGAAGTTCTGCTGCAATCCTACTGAAGAACGACCACTAGGTGTTGTTCCCTGTTCAGCCCGAATAGTGAAGAATCGACAGTGTAAGACGCTCATAGGAGATCTCTGCCATGGATTCGCTACTCATTTGCAACATCTTTTTTTTGTCTGCGATGAGGATTATGCGCATCGTACTTCAGAACCTGTTGTGACAAGTGATGTGCTCTTTCCCAACGATCTTATGCACCTTGTCCCTCCCAGAGTTTAACTGAGGAGACCATCGTCTCCAACGCGTTCCGTCTTAGCCTCCTTTTAGCACACGTACCTGGCCCTGGGCATGGGTCTTTTGTATTGATCAGTCACAATGCTGGGGCGGTCGTTTCCACTACCTTAATTCAGCTTTTCCTTGCTCTGACAGCCTTAATTGGTAATCCACCATGGTACTGGAGGCCTGCTACTTTTTGGAATGGATGCTTCTGCTGCAAGGTGAATCGTGGATGTCAGTGATTAACAGCATCTTGAAATACTGGAAATCAGTCCAGTCCTTGATACTGCAGTTGATCTAAAAAGATTCCAGTCGCATGTTCAGTCGCCCAATCTCTGCTGCCCCTGAATCCAATGACTGGAGTACCGTTCACCTCCTCCAAACATTATTGGAAAGTGGGTCGCTTCCATGCAAGTCTTCCATGACTCTGCAGTGAAGTTTCAACTGTGAATTTTTTTCAGGTGAGCCTATGATATGGCTGATATTGGAGATGTTCCCCAGTTTTTGAATTTGGTAAATGTGTGGGGAGTGTCCATTGTTTCAGTAAAACTGCATCCTATCTTAAGAACACGTTCTCCAATGCCCTTCTCGAAGGTTTGCATAAGTGGTCTCCCCCAGAGGTTATGCCTACCTTGAAAATCTCCCAAGGTAGAAATGGATGTGGCAACTTCCCAAGTAGATCTTCCAAATCATTCATGTTCAGATTATGTGGAGGAAGGTAGATGGATTGCACGTGGGTAAGGTCGTGTCAACCTATTCTCACAGCTTCACCTGCAGTGTTGTCCCTGCAGGTGGATGGCCTGGAAGGGATAATCCTTGACATGCCATTTACTTGCTACTCCTCCATGAAGGTCCTTTGTCAAAGGTCCCATAATGGGATTGAACTTGAATCCTCTCAGGAAATGGTACAATTTTCTCTAGTCATAAGCTTTTGTAGATGTTGCAGTTCCTTCCCTTTTGCCCTGAATTCCCTGACAGTTCCCTGGGGATTAGGGTCTCCAGTTCTTTATATTATTCTTTCCTTCATAAGGTATTTGGTGGCAGCACCTGTTGTCAAGGTTTGTCCCCACAACCTTTAGGCTGTCCCTTTCATTATCCTGAGTACCTTTTTAATAATGGTTGTTTACCTGTGGAACTACTAGTTTTCCACAGGTTTCCCTTGTGACAGGTTCAGGATTTCTTTTCCTGGGCAAAGAACGGACATGAGGCTTTGCTTCAGTGCCATTTCTAGTCTAGCAGGGAGGCCCCTGTGGAAGTTTGTGGTAGCGGGAGTCTTTTGCACAGGTTCAGGATTCCTTGCCTGGGCAAAGGGCCATGCCTGAAATCGAGGCATTCTTTCCTAGCAGTGGAGGCCCCTGTTGGATGTGGTGGCAGCTGAAGCTGTCAAAGGGGGTGAGGCCTCTGGAGTCCTTTGCCTGATGGCTCCTAAAGACCTTACTTTGGGATTATGAGTCGCCTCATAGATCCACCTTCACTCCTACTCTGTTCTCGTGAATTCACCCGAGACAGTTTTCAACAATTTGGGACTGAGGTTTAAAGGAATTGGCAAGTGTGTGGTGTAAGAAGCAACGAGAGCAAGGGTTGGTGGGAAGGAGGATGGGCTCAACCAAGCAAATTATTACCTGGCTGTGCCAACCAGTACACGGCACGTCGCTTGCTCTGGAAAACTAACTTTCTCCTTGCTCCTTATTACCAATACTTCTTTTTCAAATTTTGTACCTTTTTCAGTGGCTTTGAATAGCTTCATGAGCTCTCTGCAGTGTAACAGTCATTTGGAACTGGACATTTGTCATTTCCTTGATGACCAGTTGTACCACCTTTATACATACTCTTGGTTGTACATTTTTCCGTGAAAACGGCAAGAGTTGCTCATGCCCATACACCCTGCGTGGAAGCAACGCCCATAGGGTTGGGGAGGGGCACAAGGCTTTTACTTGGGTGGTTACCATGCACTTAACTAATTCTGGAAGGACTAACGTGGGTAAAAGTTAGAAGAGATTGGTGTTGACTGTTCCAAACCATCAACTTTATTTGAAACGTTTTCTGCCACTACATTAAAATTCTCTAGTTCCTCACCAGAGTTTTGTGAGGAGTAACCTGACTTGAGCCTCAGAATGTTCGCATATTGCACGCAGACTGTCACTCTAGTCTGGTGACGAAAATCTCAACTATCAGGCCGTCCTCTCAGCTGGGGGTGATGCGAGGATCACGTTTGACATACCTCAATTATTTTCTGATGTACTTTAAAGATATCAAGATCCATGTTGATACACCATCATGTCTTCCACTACGTATACATTACTATATGATACTCTCATATTTACCAGGTAAGATTTTTTCCTTAGTGATAAGGAGGACCACCCCCCCCCCCCTTTTTTTTCCCCTCTTTACCGGGTTTGGTGAGCCCGAGAACCATTAACGATTTCCCATTCTTGCCCTTTGAAGCTGGAAAGGTTCCAAAGTGACTTATGTGAATGTTTCCTAGGGAATGGTCGGGGATTGACGGTAGGTCGTCAGGGAAGATCTAGATCTTTTAATTTGTAGTACGCATACAAATAGAGTTTCTTCATTTACCTCATCCCTCACCCCGACCCACCAGGAGTCCCATGAGGGAAGCTACAGTTGGGGTTCAAAATTTCCCAAACAGCCCAGGGGGTATGAGGAATATATGCACCACTCATTAACAGTATTGATGGCAGTCCACGGGACCTATGTGCTACGACTGATCAGTGCTGCTTGACCCTATGCCATTTTGACCAGGCTGATTGACTTGACAGGGCCTTGAATCACGCCACGCTGTCTAACAGAATAAGGACCAAGAGGTTGGTTGCCTAGCTGCAGAGGGCGTAGCGTGAGCATCGCTGAACCTCCAGACTCCTGTCCTCCTGGTATACGGGTGCCACGCACGTCGTAAACACACGTGAGGAATTTCTCCCGGTCAAGATGGAATGAACCATGGTTATGTGCACCCATGAAGCCATTTTATCTCATCCCTCACTGGTGACCCCTCCGATGGTAGCCCTCTGGTCCGCTCACCAGATCACTGGACCTCAGGCCCCCCCCCAACGGCAAGGCGGCTTCCATTAGGGGGGAGGGTTGGGGGGGTTACTCGCTGTCTACCTCTCGTCAGAATCCCATGAATGCGCAACATAGCCAATGGCCCCTCATTCCCCGAGCCGAAGAGCTCCTGTTATGTCGACGTTCAAATAGCTCCCAAGCAGAGGGTTTTAAGAATCACTGGTTTTACAACAAGCTGCCATGTTACTGGACCTTTGCACATATAATATACGGACATGGAACTGAATCCACTTCTAGCAAGTACTTGAAATTGAAATTCCTCTTTCATTATGGTTATATTTGTAGACTGGGAGTTTAGAAGATTAGGCAAAGACAGAGATCTAAATGATGGACACGCTCTGTTGGAGAGGTAAACCCCAGGGTGCAGTTAGAAAAAGAATATCGTGAATTCTATAGGCTTCAGTAACAATAAAACTAATTAAACAACTAATGAAAGGATTTTTCTTCAAGTCATGCTCCAACCTGCGCCACGTGATGAAGACAAGGAGAGTCTTCTAGTGAAATAGGTAAACAGACCGAAGGATAAACCGTAGTGGGAACCAACAGAATAGGTTAACTAAGGAATGAGAGGGGTACGAATGCAACAATTTTGCGAGGCTCGATCACTCAATATCATGAAATACATTCTTCGAAAAGGTCTAGAGCGGAAGTGGACCATTGAAGTCACCATCGGACATCAAAGCGAAATGTTCATCTTTCAAATAGGCATGTATAGTAAAAATGGTGGAAGCTATGAATATAAAGCGAAATGTTGGCAGCGACCAAGAAGGGTCAGTTGAGGCCAAATTAAGGGACCAGGGAAGGAGTATCTCTGCAGCCAAAGACCAGAGCGGCGACATAATTTTAAACCTTAACATCCAAACAGATCATTCTTAGTGACAAGATCTCAACATTGACCAAATCAGACAACGTTCATTGACATAATAAAGGAAGCTTCAGCCTTGAAGTAGGCGGTGAAGACGTCAAGCAACGCTCCAGCAAGCTCTCGGTAGAACTTAACAGCTTATACAAAACGTAGGGTAATGAAAGTATTGTCAAACAGGGACAAATATTCAAATTCAATACTTAAATAATAAATGAACAGTGATCTCAGCACTAGCATAAAACAAGTTAAAAGGTTGACTTTGTTGTAGGAGAATCAATTGTATGCAATAAAGTAACCAGATGGAGAAGTGACAAGTTAAGAATGCAAATCATAAGTAGTGGAGACTTTTACCGGGGTCCCCTATAACAACTCAATGAACCGCCACAGATAGGAGTGAACAGCGGTAACTATAGATGTATCTAACAATCTAACAGAAGAATAAAAGAGTGCTTAAGTTTAGTATAGACTTATAATATATGCAGGAGAAATTGCAATGAGTGAACTAGCCCTTCTTTTTCAACAATGCTTTTCACAGAAAAACCAAAAGGCCTGGAAAAAGATACAATGACATTATGTTTGATACATAACAAAGTGAATAGAAAGGATCTAAAAATACTGACCCATAAGTCCTCCTTTCAGCTGCTTACAACTGTTTACGATAAAATTCATACACTCTCCTCTCTGACAATCTGTTCCTAACCACCTAGAAAATAGGCAGGCTTCCACAATGGATTCTCAAGCAACAGACCACTTGCTCATCCAAATAAGAGAAAATATGAAACGAATCTAGGAAACCCTATTATGGCCTTCATCGATTACACAAAGGCCTTTGACTCTGTACAAATACCAGCCGTCTAGAAGCTATCTGAAGACAGGGAGTAGAGGTGGTAGATTTGTAATATATTTGGAATATATACACGAAGATGACAACAACCTATCACGCCTCGCACAGTAAACCGATAAAATACCAATTAAAAGAAGTGTTAGGGGGCGATACCATCTCTCATCAAAACTGCTTACAGCTTGCCTTGAAGAAATATTCAGAAGCTAGAATGGAATGGAAAGTTATGACCACCCTACAGGTCAGAAACATGGACTCAACAAAATTACTGGGAGTAAACTTATAAGTGCCTAGAGAGGGGTGGGAAAGGTTGGTGCTGGGCATTAACCTAAGAGATCAGATAGGGCTAACGTGGGTCAGGAACGGAACAAAAGTTAGAAGATATACCTCGGTATACAAATAGAAAAAATAGCAGTGGGCAGGCCCATATATATCAAGGACAGGACAACAGATGGACCAAAAATTTTGACAAGCCTGGGTTTGTGAGATAACATAAGAGCCACAAAACAGACCAGTGACAAGATGGCGTGGATGAAATACGAAATTTGGCTAAGACTGGAAACAAAAACACGATGACCAAAGATGGTAAGATGGACAGGCCTACGTCCTGCAGTGGATTGACTCAGGCTGATGATGATGAATATATATGTACATATGTATATATATATAAATATCATATATATGTATATATATATTATATATATATAAGCTATATGTGTGGTGTGTGTTGTGTGTGTGTGTGTGTGTGTGTGTGTATAGATATATTATATATATATATATATATGTCTATATATATATCTGTATATATATATATATATATATCTATATTATAATATAATCCACACACACACACAAAATGTATCTATCCCTATGTTCACATGTATCTGTCTATCCTAACTGCCCTATATATACATACATATATTACACGCATATATATACATACACGATGAGCGCGTGCGTGCGGCGTGCGTGCGTGCATGCATGCGTGCGGTGCCGTGGCGTGCGTGCGTTGTGTGAATTGTATGTGTGTGTGGGTGTAATAAGGGTATGACCCAATTACTTGGCCTTGCAGGGGTATTGATACTGGTATTCGCTTGAAACCTTTATTTCTGAGATTTTCGACACCCACGCAGTATAAAACACACAAGACATTGTCTAGTTATAATCGTGCCGCGCGAGTCCACGGTTCAGCTGCCGCGGATTAGAGGCGAGCTGACCTAGTGCGGTGGTAGCTTAGCCACGACTCCCGTCCAACAGGTCGGATATAAAATGTGACCTCCGCCTCGCTGAAGCGGTGGTTCTTTTTTGGACATTTGGATCACGTGGAAACAGCCACGTGGTCCCACTGGTAATAGAAATAGAATTATCCACATCCTGTACAGAAAAGAACTATCCACATATTATATTGCTCGGGCCACTACTCGCCGGCCTCGCCCTCGAGGACGCCTTCAGGGTGACCTAACTTGCTGGTCGTCTCCGTTCTAGTGGCGTTGTCCTGGTTCACTTCGTGCCTGCTCGTCCTATGTTGTCCTCATCCTCCTGGTCCCCTGGTGTAATCGGCTCGTCCTCGATTATCCACACGTCCCTCGAAAGTCTCGCACAGGTTCCTCCTGCTTCAGATTTCCGTCCTTTTGACCTCCTCGTATCCTGCCCAGGCCTAACCTCGGCGGCGTCTCGTCCACTAACGTCCTCATATATTCTCGTCCAGGTCCTTCTCTGCGTCCACAACGTCCCTCGTAATCTTTCGGCCCGGATCTCCGGGCGTCGGGGCAGGGGCGCATCTCGGGCGGCTTATACCTGCGCTACGAGTCCTGGAGTTGACCGGATCCTGCAGGAGTCCGCCAGGGCGTCGCCTATGCACAGCATTTCTTGGGGCGACTGGGACCTTTTCTGACGAAAATGTGGTCCGTGGCCCTATGGCGATCTTCGATGCTCCTTTCTCACAGCTCCAAGGGTCCCTCCTTCGTGCCGTGTCGGTCCCGACTGCAATATATGTCGGGGAGCCAGATCATCCACTTAAGGGCCAGAGTAAGAGAAAAGAAAGGCTACAGCGAAGGATGGGTGTTAATTAACCACTAGCCGGTTATTCATACAATTTACGGTTTTTAAAATGTGGGTTTTTTTAACTTTTTTCGTCTTTTTTTTTCATTTTTGTGTTTTATTTTCACAAAGTAAAGAAGAAATAGAAGAGGGCGATGTCAGAGCGTCCGCATAGACCTATTTGAACTACCAACCATCTCTGATAGATATGAAATAGATAAAGGGCACGACATCGGCGATCCGCGAAGATCTATTTGAACAAGTCGTCACACAGATAATAAAATTAGATGTAACTTGTACACAGACAGCGACAGCAAAATTGCGGGCTAAGAGATAAATCTTTACGCCGGCTCTAAGACAGCAACCAGCACTTATTAATGAAAAAGGGTCAGTGTCCTTTTTTGTCCTGCGTGTGTGGAGTGAGGTGATTGTGTGTGTGTGCGTGTTGGAGTGACAGCTCTCGATTAATGTGAGGGAAGGCGAGTGACCTCACCAGAGATGAAAATCATACACACGAAAATTAACGTCACTATACAAAACTGAAAGTAAACTTAGCAATGCTAGCTATTTTAGATTATTTCACTACCACTTGATCACATATAATGGATTGCGAAGAATGTACTCATGAATGAATGGTGACAATGAAAAAATATTCGCCACTTTTTTTATAAAGCAATCTCTCGCGGTCAGTAAATCGAACTGCCGAGTACGATGTCTATCTTTGCACGTCAGACTACATAAAACTCAATGAACGAGGGATCTATACCCAAATGCCGTATATTACTGGAAGCGACTCGAGCAGGAATATAATATCCTGCTCTCGTTCTTCTGCGTGTCTGTTCATGGTCGCTCGCAAAATTCCCCGACGGATATATGATTTTTACGAATCACACAAACGCTTGGGGTACCCAAACATGCAAGCGACTTCAAAGAGGTGAGAAAGGTGTGATTAATAAGCGAATAATGATTCTAGCTTAAACCCTAGTCTACATTAATTAACGGACGTACGCGGTCACACGACTCAAAGGGAGCCGAAACGAACGAATAACTTCGGTTATTGCACACCGACTCTCGAACGACGGAGCGCAGATCTATTAGGCGTTTTAACGCAACCTCCGGGGCAATATCGGGCCTCCTGTTGCACTTAATGATAAGGGGGAAGATCCTACGCTATATCCAATATTACAATTTCGTTTACCTTGCCTTCGCTCTACGCCGTAGAAACGTGTCCCAAAAGCATTACATGCTATGTTTTGCTTCCAAATTAAGAGGGAACCAAGTGGTCATCTGACCCTACCCAACGCCGCCCCTACCGGAAAAGAGAAAGTGAGGTCAGGTCACATGACAGGAAATAAACCTTTTTCTAATCCAAAGTGACCGTAAGCGAAGAAAAGAGAATGTCAGGTCGGGCCGAGGTTGGAACCGAGATAAAATGAAATTATATTCGTGATAAGATAAAATCACGAACGCGTTAAATTCGTTTTGGCAGATGAAACAATATAAATCTCTTAAAAACGAGAGAAAATAATAATTATCGTAACCCACGAACGATATCATGTTTAATTGATCACATGTACTGATCCGCACGAAATGCAATCTGAGTGGAGAATATTCATTAGCACCTTTTAACCGAAAAAAAAAAAAACAACAAAAAACAACGGCTTAACACATGTTGGTAGAAGGAATGGAAAGAAATAAGAAAGGGGCCCAAACGTGTATTACGGGTGTTTTTTTTCTAGCCCCCATGTCTTGAAGCGGTCGAGCGTATTTTCTTCGGATATTTGCGTTCATGCTGCAGCCGAAGGACGCAGCTCCACCCTGCCAACTAGTTTTTTTGTAAAGGCCTATGCGTATCTAGTACAGTGGCTTGCAGGACGCAAAACACACGTAAGGGGTGACACATGCTACTACGACGCTACGACTTGTCCTAACGTGTCAAAAGCGCAGCGCGAGGTCACGGTCAGTGCCCGGAGAGAGGGCGGGCTGCCTCTCCCGCGCTGGTCCGCTTGCCACGACTCCCCCGGAGGAGTCGAGAGGTGACCCTCTCTATCGCGATAGCTTGGAAGAACTCCTCGTCGAACGAGGTCAGATATAAATGTGACCCTCCGCCCTCGCTGAGCGTGTGGTTTCTTATTTGGGACATTTGAATCCACGTGGAAACCAGCCACGTGGTCCACTGTAATAGAATAGAATTATCCACTCCTGTAACAGAAATAGAATTATCCCATCTTATAGTGGGGGGGTGGTGTGTGGTGTGTGTGTGTGGTTTGATGTGTGTCGTGTGTTTGTGCGCGCGCGCGTTTATGTACATTTATGTATCTGATATTCTTTTCTGTTTTTCTATAAATACTGGTCAACACAAGTGATGCATATCTATGACTTCCCCTGGACTTTAAAATGTTTGTCGAAGCATTAGATCTATAGTGACATTGCAGTGTACATATCTCACGATGAATTCACCAAATCAAATAATAAACTGAAAATCCCTGGAAGGCACACCTTTCTCTAACCGATTGTGATTCAACCTCAATTTCAAGATGAAGTAGAAGGAACGAAATAACCCGACCATGTTATCAAAAAAAGGGGTTTTTTTTTACCTTTAATTATTTCTCGGATGACGCCTTTTGGATAATCTTTCTCTTGAAAAACGTTTGAGAAATAAAGCGAATAGGTCCTAGCGTTTTCCTTACTACTTGGCATCATTTTTCTCCTGTGGTTGCTACGTTAAACTGGACATCCATGGTACTGTACAAGAAAATGGAAACCCATTTTCTTTTTTTACACAGTGCAGCTTGTTTACTTTGTGTCAAACTTGCTTCACGCCCTGCCTGCTTCTAACATGCTTCGGATGACGACTTTTATGTTACATTTACCTTTGCAGTTATATTTTACAGGGCTCCACTTTACACGTTCCCAGTAAAACAAACGCTTCGTTATTTGTAGAATTTAATTGGAGTTAGCATTTTGGTATTTTTTGCTTATGGAATATTATAGTGTTTTACTATTCAGAGCGTCACAGGCCGAATATTGATTAGTTTACTAGTACCGGAATGCACATTAAAATGGTCAATGAAATGAAGTATTAGAGTGTTTGGCTTGACAACCGCTCTCAAGTAGCTTTCGGGTAAACGTAAGGTCCATCTCACTTCTGGTATTATATATATATATATATAGATATATATATTTGCATATATTATATATATATATATTATATATAATATATGAATAATCTATATAGATAATGTATATATAATAGATATATATATATATATATAGTATATAATTATTATATACTATTATATATATATATATATGACACATAACATTACCTATTTCTAGATATATATATATATATTTGATCTATATATATATATATATTATAATAATATATGTATATAGATAGATAGATAGCTAGATGATAATAGGATATCTATAAGATAGAATAGATAGATAGATAGTATTATAATATCATCGATCGATTTTTAGATAGATAGATAGATAGATGATCGATTAGATCCATCTCTATATATATATATCTATATATATATATATATATTAGATTATATATATCTCTACTATCTGGTATGTCTTGTATATATATATTACTATCTATATATCTCTCTATATATATCTCTATATCTATCTCTCTCTATATATATATATATCTATCTATTAAAAATAGGGTGTGTTTGTGTGTGGTGTGCGTGTGTGTTGTTGTGTGTGTGTGATGTAGATGTATATAGATATATAATGCGTATATATATCTGGTACTGTAAGTAGACATATATTACATATAATTTTATATACAAAAACCCGCCCACACACACACACACACACACACACAC
>NC_051392.1:31986276-31990689 GCF_015228065.2 Penaeus monodon
CACACACACACAACACACACACACAGGACACACGCACATAACACACACACACACGCACACACACACACATATATAATATATACACATATATATACTATATATATATCTATTCTATCTCTATATATACATATATATAAGATATTATCTTATATATATCTATCATCATATATCTTATCGCTACTATTATGTATATTTATATATATATATATATACTATATATATATATATATATTATATCTATAGCATGCACACACCAACACACCACACCACACACACACCACACCCACACCCACCCACACACCCACACCCACCCCCACACACACACACACCCCACACATATATATTATATATATATTATATATATATATATATTATATATTATATATATATATATATCTCTATGTTACATATATATATACTATCATCTATCTATCTATATATATATATATATATTATATAGATATCTATCTATCATCTCGCTCTCTATCTGTCCGTCTCTGGGATGTCATATAGAGGGATATCTGTATATATATACATGTATATACTCTATCTATCGTCATACTCTAATATATATATATATATATATATATATATATATAGATATATATTATATATATATATACACAAAATTGTATGCATGTATGTATATCATACGTAATGTATATATCTAGTAAAAACAATTTTTATATATATACATTATATATATATATGATAATATATATATCATTATATATATATATATTATCTATAGACATCTATCATATATATATCATATATATATTTATATATATATTAGACACAATTTATATACATATATTATATATATATATATAATATATATATATATTAATATACATAATATCTATCTATAATAATATATCTTATATATCTCTATATATAATTATATATGTACATAGCTACATGCGCACACACAACACACACACACACACACACACACACCACACACACACCCCACCACACACACCACACCACATATCTATAATATATATATATTTACTAGAATATAATATAATATATCATACATATATATGTATAGAGGTCTATATATATATATTATATATTCTATATATATATATATATATATATACATATATACATGCACACACACAACACTACCACACACCACACACACACCACACACACACCACACACACATACACACACCACACACACAACACACACACACACACACTATATATATATATATATATATATTATCTATATCGATATCTATATATCCCTATACTATATATCTTTATATTATATATGATCTATATAATATATATATCTATATATAATAATCGTCTATATACTATTATCTCTCTCTCATATACGTAATGTATGTATATAGCGGAGAATATATGTATAAGATAGAATGTATATATATCTACTCTATATATATCTCATATCTATATCTATATATATTAATATTTAGAGCACAAATAAGTATGCATTATGTATCTATTACGTATGTCTATATATAATATATCTATCTATACATTCTATATATATCTCTATATCTATAATCACACTATATATATACATATATATATATATCTAATTATATGTATATATATACACGAGATATAGGGCATAGATATATCTATATATTATAATATATATCTATATATAGATCGATATACTACATATCTATATAGTATTATATATATACACATCTATACAATATTTAGATATAATATATAGAAGATATATACATCGTCTATAGATAGATATAGTACATATATATATCTATATATATGCATGTATGTATGTCTAATCTCTCTCATCTATATATATATATATTATATATCATATATATATTATATATATATATACCTATATATATATCATCTATTCTCTATATCTAGTCTCTCATATCTCGCTATCCTCTTATATTTATATATCGATATATGCCTGTGTGTATGTTCTATGTATTCTATATCTATATCTACTATATATAGATATATATATACACACAACACACGTAATATATATATATATATATATACTATAATATACAACTATGATCTATATATATATCATACTATATATTATATATGTATCTATATACATACACCCATTCATAATATATAATATGTAGATATATATATATATATATATATATATATATATATATATAATATATATAGATATATGTATACATGCCACACACACACACACACACCCACACAGACACACACACCCAAACACACACACACACACACACACACACACACGACATATATATATATATATATATATTGTATATATATATAATATATATATAGATATACATATGTAAATATGCTAATTTTATATATATAAGATATCTATATATATATTATAGATATATAATATATATATATAATATATATATTATATATACACACACACATCACACATGCACACATAAGATGTAGGTGTCCCCCATATCTCTCTCTCCTTCTCTCTCGGTCCTCTCTCTCTCTCCTCCTCTCTCTCTCTCCTCTCTCTCCGCTCGTCTCTCTCTCTCTCTCTCTCTATATATAATCTATATCTCTCTATATACTTATATTATTATATATAATTTGTGTGTGTGTGTGTGTGTGTGTCTCTGTGTGTGTGTGTGTATGTATATATATATGCTATATATATTATATATAATATATAATATATATAATATATATATATATAATATAACTCTCTATATATTTATCTCTTTAATATCATATATTATATATCTATATATCTATATTATATATATATATATATATGTGTATATATATATATCTTATATATCTATTATAATATATATATATATATCTATATATGTATATAATCTATCTACTCTGTGTGTGTGTGTGGTGTGTGTGTGGTGTGTTGTGTGTGCATATATATATCTATCTATATATCTCTCTATATATATCTATTATATATACTATTCTATATGTATAGCTATCCTATATATAGCTCTATATCTATATATAATATATATATACTAGATTATATATATATAATATATCCATCTATACATGTGTGTTGTATATAATATATATTATATACATATATATATATCGCGTAGTATATATATATATATATATATATATATATATATCTATATATTATATATATAATATTTGTGTGTGTGTGTGTGTGTGTGTCTGGTGTTATGTGTGTATGTAATATAATATGCATATATCTATAATATGCATATATATATGTATATATACTATCTATATAGTAAGTATATATATATATATATATATATTATATCTGCATATCTCGAATTTATATATTTATATATTCTATATAATATATCTAGATCTATATATCTATATATATCTCTATATATTTAATATATGTCTATAGTATACTATCTCTATATATTATATATACTCTTCTATATCTCTATATATATATATATATATATGTGTGTGTGTGTGTGTGTGTGTGTTGTGTGTGTGTTGTGTGTGTGTGTGTGGTGTGCTCTCATATATATATTATATATATATATATATATATCTATAAATATATATATATTATCTATATATATATATTATACATCTATCCATGGGTGTGTGTGTCGTATATTATAGGTATATCTATATCTATATATAATATATATATACTATAGATTCTCTAATATATATAATATATATATATACTTTTATACTTTTGTATATTATATTCCATCACGTATATGTATATATTATATATATAATAATTATAATATATCTATATAATATATCTCTATTATATATATATATATATATATATATATGATATATATATATCTATTAATATATACACACACTATACTTTGTATATCTATATCTATACACACATGTGTATATGTATATATATATTATCATAGGCATATATATATATATATTTTATATAATATATATTATCTAAGAAATATATATATATAAATCTAGTAGATGATATTTTATATATATATATATATATCTATATATATATATATATTTATATACATGCACACACACACACACACACACACACACACACACACACACACACACACACACACATATATATATAACTCTCCGACAACTTCTTAAATAAATGGATATGCTGGGGGGAGGGGTGCTGTCTCTCCCACCCAGCAAGCAAGGTGGGCCGTGGGTCCCGTTGGGAGGGCAAATGTCGGGGTGGAGGATGGGAACAAGAGTTACTTGTCTTGCCTGAGCCCCGGCAGGCGCCACCCCACCATGAAGCCTGTGGGTCAAAGCCCTTAGGAAACTCATGGGCGGATGGGGAGCTCCACAGCCCGCCAACCCCATTTATTTGGGGCAGCGTCGGCGGGAGTGGCAGAGGTGGCGTACACCCGGAGTGACCCCCCAAGGCTTAACCTCAGGTGAGCTTTTCGGGGTAGTCTTGGTGGAGGGCGAG
>NC_051392.1:31990789-31993289 GCF_015228065.2 Penaeus monodon
CAAAAAATAAAATTTATTGGGGGGGGAAAATTTGAAGCCGGGCTGGAGGGAATCAATGAGAATATTTTCTTGAGGATGTGCTGATGGCCACTTTGTCTTTAAAAAAAATTTCTTGGGGGGAAGTGAAGCCTGGGTTGGAGGGAAGCAATGTAGAATATTCTTGAGGATGTGCTGAATGCCACTTTGCTTTCAGAAATAAAATTTATTGGGGTGGAAGTGAAGCCTGGGCTGGAGGGAATCAATGTAGAATATTTTTTGAGGATGTGCCGAATGGTTTTCACCTCGAGGGAGGGAAAGTATCTCAAAAGAGACCTCGAAGAAGCCTACTCCTTTTGAGTCATCGCCTGACAACAAGGTACCTTTTTACTGCTAAGTGAACGGAGACGAACGTGTGATAAAACAGGTGTGTCAAGAAATACTACACTCAGGTACTGAGCAGAGACTCTCTTAAACTAGCACTGTGCTGTGGCGCCGACGGAGGAGAGACGAGAAGAAACAAAATACCGTAGGTTATTGTTTCTTCAATAGGCCTGCGCTCACCATGAGCAACGTAGGTCATGACTGTATAATGTAAAAAAAAAAATAAGTATTGAAATAATCGATATATGATACTGTAGTACTCGGTGCTTCGAAAATTAAAGCGGAAATAATCAGCATCGTATCGAAAAAAAATCGCCCATCTTAACGGGTTTAAGTGGAGAGATGGGGAGCGCAAAGAAGTGGAGGGACAGGAGTGTCATTTCGTTTAATCTTAAAGTATGTGAACACACACACACACACACACACACACACACAACACACACACACACACACACAACACACACACACACACACACACACACCACGAGGTTGAATACCACGACCAAGAAATACCCAAAGGAAAGACACAATTAACTGCAGCTGAAAGAGCAAAGGAAAATACGAAATATGAGGAACAAGCTCCTCCCTTTTGATGAAGTAGCTCAGAAAAAGGCCAAACTTCCACCAAGCATTTAGGAGATGCGCTGAAAAAAAAGAATGGTGGTAATCAAAAATGTAAAACTAAGCATAAAACATACCTAAAACAGATTGGAAGTTTAAAGATATTGGGAAAGTAAGTAAATGCTCAATGAAATTTTCATTCAGAAATCCGTGTTAGAAACCTTTGAAAGGTTTATCTTGCGTTTTCATAACCATATCAGCCAAGGAAATATACCTTGATGTTCAAGTTTTATTTTTTCTAGAGAGAGCAGAAAGAGAGAAGAGAAAGGGGCAGCGTAGTGTATTTGATATTCTCTATTATCTTTATTGTATATATTTATTCAATTTACTAAGCCTTGCTTTTCTATAAGCCTGTGCACATTTATGAAACCAAATCCGTAAATGAACGGAAATGGATAAGAGGTTTTTAAAGGTATCAGAATTAAAGTTCGACGCTCCAAAATTCAAATTTCTGGAAAAGAGCAGGCGCTTTCGTGATGTCAGAAAGATTATAGAGAGCATATACTACATGAAATTATTTTTCTGAAGTGTTATGTAATGATTACTATTGCAGACAGAAACAGATATATGCTTGTTTGACAAATAAGAAATTACTGAAAATATTTTTCCCTTCCATGATCAGCCCTAACACTGACGAATATGACCATGATTAGCGTTTACATATTTAGTGAATTAAATAATTTTATGAAATGGCCGAACAGAGATCGTATTACGTTTCGTTAGAAAAAAAATAGGACATGGTGAAAGGTGAAGAAGGGTCATGGCTGTTCTTCCTAAGAAGATTGATTTCTCGTTTCATATTCATTTCCCCGTCTTGTTGATGGAGATAGTTTGAGGTTTTCTCTTTGATGTGGTTATTGCAGTTGTATTTCTGACTGTCTGATAAAGTCGAGACTTCTTTCAGCTGCATTCATTTATTACAATTCAATTAGTCTGTTGGATCCGTCAATTAAGGCATTTTATAGTTGTCATGCAGTCACTTTTATTTTATTTTCTCTTCCAAGGAGATTCCTCCCTCGCCGACTTTTGAAAATAAAATTATACATTTTTAAAGTTCAGGGTTGGAAAAGCACAGGGTATGAAGCGGATACATCAATATAAACTCCCGAGAACTCCATTGGTGCACAGAAAACTATACCGCCCCAGGCACTTTTGGACAAGGGATATTAAAACGCATGAAAAACTACTTCATCATTATATTTTGATAGAAAAAAAATTAAAATGTTAAATAGCATCATATCGTGTCATTGTCTTCGGATGATGTCCAATATTTCTTGTGGTAAATATCACAAAATTAGTAGGAACATTCAATAATTTTAATTTAGTTTTACGGCTTGATAATATTCTAAATAGATAAAAAAAAAAGTCTGCATTGTCATTTATTGCTAACAAAACCTAATATTGTTGTAAATGTTGATTAATTACTACAGGGAAAAGGTAGAAATGAATTCATGTGATGCACTGACGTTCCAGGTGATCACCCATAAAACGTGGTTTTCTTTAGGCAATTTACCCCCCT
>NC_051392.1:32000789-32018289 GCF_015228065.2 Penaeus monodon
AGACGCCGGCCTTTACCGGACGCAAATAATGGTGAACGCTTGTGCGGACCTGCTATTTCGCAATTAGCATTTCTGTTTGCATTATTAAGTAGACCTTTGCTCGCATAAAGCTGTTAATACTATTGCATAATAAGCATAAGCTCCGTCTCGAGAGGTGTAGATCCTAGGGTATATAGATCATGCCTGTAAACTTGGATCTTGAAATGAGTCGGAAGAACTCAACCAGCATATGCACAAAAACGGTTGGTGTATTCAGTTTACTTCTATTAATTCAGATGAATGAAACGTGTATTTGAAAACATGTAATGGTATTAATGATTTCCAAAAAAATTGTGATATTTTTTTTTGTAAAATATGCCTAGGTTAAATGAGTATCCAAAACCGACAGACAAATTGCCCTTTATTTAAAAAAAAGGCATCTAGAAAATGCACAAATCATCAATGTATCATATGAAGGTGCCAAAGTTAATAATTTTCAAGTAACATTCAGGTATATACAAAAAAATATACATTTTCAGAGAAACAGGCAAATGGTAGAACAACAAAAAGCAATACTCATGACGTTACAAACATCAATGGGTGATTGAAGGTACATGTCATCACTTGACAGAGAACCGGCTGGAAGATTTTATATGCAAATCGATTCAAGAAAAAAAGAGTATGCGAGAATATGGAGCGATACCGCTAGAAGAAGAAGAAGAAGAAGGTGGTAGCATTATACAGGCAGACTCCGAAGAGGCATCGGCCATTGCACAACCTTTTTTCCTTCCTGTCAGTAAAACACACTGAGAAATACAAGCAGCTTAAGTCATCCCACATCTAAGGGACTGAATAAAAAAGTAATGATGCCTGATAAGAGTGATAGTGTGTTTAAACTTTCAGTGAAATATCTATTAGTATGGATTTTTTTTTTTTTTCTTCTTCTTTTTTCTTTTTTTATCCTAATGAAGATTGTATCGATGAACTTGTGGGCACTCTAAAACACCTGTTACACAAGCATGATGGAAAAAAGCAGACTGAAAGTGACTGATGAGGTGAGAATGATGCAGTGTGACCAGTGTGTGATCAGGAAATTGCTAAAATATTGTTAAAAATCCGAGTTAAATTCATATTCTAAACATACTAAGATAAGGATAAGGATAAGTCCGATATGCGAAGCTTAGCTTCGCCCGGGCTATGCCATGATGGGAGCCCGGCCTGTGTCGACTAATGTCGACTCGTTCACGTGTGTCAGCTGGTGCTGACTCGGCTGAACCTGGTCCTTACCCGCCGTGGTGTCCAGCCACAGCAGTAACCTCCGGGCGACAATTGCAACTTCTCGCGCCTGGGCGGGGCGCGAACCGCCGACCCCTCGGATGAGAGGCCGACACGTTACCACTGTACTAGCCCGGAGGCTACATACCAAGAGAATGTTACATATCTCGAAGGCAGTTTACATTAATAATCCTAATTGTGATACCAAAGTCAATGACAAACTGTACATTACCATCAAAATACCAGCAGATAGGCATAACCACATTGGCCTCTTCTAGATTTCTGTGTTTCAGCTGAAACCGGAAATAACATTTTTGAAAAACATATTTCACTTTAATGCAGCTTTTGCTGAAGTGCATTAAAAAATATATACTGATAATTTCTTGAAGTAAAAAAAATAAAAACTGCACTACCTAATTTTTTTTCTTCCAAAATTATTTCCCCTCCACATACATGGTTCTATTTCTTCATTATCTCTACATTCACTGTGTATCTCCACATCTCCCCATATTTCTCTGCATCACTCTTTATCTTTACATCTAATTCAATCCACACATCTCTTTCTGTATCTCTCCATCTTCCTCTGTATCTTAATATTTCACACTGTATCTCTTCCATTGTCTTAGTCTCTACATTCTTCATAGAATATCTTCTAGTACCTCAGTATCTCTCATCCTTCATTGCATATCTACAGCTGCCTACATCAACCCAACATCACTGTGTCTATACCCGTCGTTGAGTAAGAAAATTTCAGGGTTTCGTCGTAATTTGAGCTCTATCCATCCAATCCTGAAATTCTTTGGTAAAGGCCCATTATGTGTCTATTAAGATTATTATTTTTTTTTTTTTTAATCAAGAAACCCATGCAAGGCTTGTACTTAAAAACAGGTCTCTTACATATATATTTCCCGAGTATTCTGTATCCAGAGATTCTTTTTATATATATAAAATAATTGGAAACTTTCTTTCAAACACACGTTTTCTCAATTAATTTCTTCACTTTTGTATAAGGCCAGTGTGTGTTTATTTGCTTGTATTACCTGATCAATGGCCTCAGTAGGAAGAGCTTGAAAGCAGGGTAGAGAGTAAATATATAAACGTGCCGAAGTCAAGCAGTGGAACTTTTCGGGATCATAGAAGCGACAAAAACATTCATCAATAATTTGAAAACAAACAAATTATGAAATTTTGAACATGTGATATGTTTGAATTGCAATGACTGATTGACTATTTAAAATTATCTGCCACGTCAACAGCTAAGTTCATTAGCAGCGAATACCTTGTTAAATAGAAATATTTAAATATTTAAAACTTCAAAAATCTATCAATAAATATATTACAAATAACAATAAATAGATTAAAATTCAAAGCATAAATATTATGCTCTAAGTGTATAAAATTATTGCATAAAACATTATGCATGATTAGATTTTATTAAAAATATTTGTCTCCCTAAGGAAACTCATAACACCCTCTATGTCATAATCCTCCCCAATACATTTTTCAGTGTATATGGGGGAGACAAGTACATACGTCTTTGGTCTGAGAATATTGCACATCTTTCCACTATATGTGCGATCGTTAATGGCTCTTGGCATCCCTCACAAAGTGCTTGACTTTTAGCCATCATCGGCCCATGAGTCAGTCTTCTATGCCCTATTCTAGTCTTGTTAATAGAACTTCTACTTTTCGGTTGGGATGGATGCTGGTCACTCAACTGCCAAGGTCATCTCTAATTTCTCGCAGTTTGTTTTTGGAGGTATGTTCCTTCCATTTATCGCGAAGAAAAAATCCTGATGCTGGGTTTCAGGTTAGTATGTGGGAGAGGAAAACGAACATCACAGGGCTGAGAGGCAGCTGCCTTGCCTTCTGATCAGCTCGCTCATTCCACTGATACCAACATGCACTAGCACCCAACACATTTAATTTTTTACGTGTTGACATCAGTGCAAGCCAATCTTGAACCTCCGTCACTACTGGATGTGATGAGTTTAAGCTCTGATTGCTTGCAAGGCACTACGAGAGTCACAATATATACAATGGAATAGTTTGTAAGATCTCTAGTCATCTTAACTGCTGTAAGGCATGTGTAACTCTGCAGTGAAGATCGAGGCTAATAGAGAAAGACTTCCAAATACAGTCTTCCTTCTGCTCACTGCTGCAAAGCCACACCATTTCAGATTCGAACCATCTGTATATATTGCATCTGATCCTGGTACTTAGAAATGTGCTGAAGAAATCTCTCTCTGACTTCTGCTTCAAATCCCTCCCCTTTCCCAATTCAGAACAAATCCAGCTCGACTTGATTAGTCCAAGGGGGGAATTGGGGAATTCCAACAGCCAGAACCTTAGTGAGATTTAAATTATATCTTACACAAGATTACTCATTCTCCTACCATCTGATCGGCTATCCTAAAGGGGGGTTGAAAGCCAATCTGGATGTAGAAGATCCTGGAATCCTTTGTAGTCTCATGTAGTACATCAGGTTCATGTCGTCACGGTATAATGAAAGAGGTGGTTCTCCACTCTCAACATACAGAGACTCCACAGGCAAAGACCTGAAGGCCCCTGTACAGGTTTGAGAGCTTCATTATGAACCGAGACCAACATCACTGAGAACAGTGGGAGTTGCAGATGAATAAGCCTCACATCCATAGTCAAGCTTACTATGAATAAGCACTCGGTAAGCTGCAGAAGCGCTGTGCAGTCTGCACTCCAAGATAGATGTAAAAGTGCTTTGTAGCCTTCACTTTTAACTGTTTGATGTGAGGCACTCATGAAGCCTTGAGTCAAAAATTAGACCGAAGTACTTCACTTCTTGGAAAAAATTGCAGTGGGTTTGCTCCCAAATAGAGGGAAAGATGGAACTACCTTTACAACCTTTACGATGTCATTTACAGCAATGGCAAACAGGGTCACACTTAAGACAATCCTTGTGGGACCCCTTCCAGCTAATCTTCCAAGTTAGAGAAATTGTTTCCCACTCGAACTCTAAACTGTTAGCAAGGAAGTTTTGTATGAATGTGGGTAATGCTCTTCTTAAACCAATGCCATACAACTTCATGACTATGCCATGCTTCCAAGTAGTATTGTTAGCCTTTTCTAGGTCAAAAGAGGACTGCTAACATGTGACGTTGCTGTATGAAGGAATTCTGTATAGTATTTCCATCCTTACAAGTGCATCTGTGGTCGATCTCAATCTTCTAAACCCATATTGATATGGGGTCAGCACGTTTTCCTTTTCTAGCAGCCATGTCAACCTGAAGTTTACCATTTTCTCCATCAGCTTGCAGATGCAGCTGGTGAGAGAAATTGGTCTGTAATTTCCTGGTGTGGAAGCATCCTTGCCAGGTTTTGGGATAGGAATGATAATAGCCTCTTTCCATGTGGATGGCACTGTACCCTCCCTATAGATCCTATTGAATAGATCCAAAGGAACTTCTGGGAGCTCTCGGTAAGTGAGATATCATTTGGTATGGAATATCATCACTTCCTGGGGCAGTCTTATGGCAGAGCTGCAAAGCAGAGTCTATCTCCTTGCAGAAAAATTGCAAGTTGTATGCAAGTTCTGCTGCAATCCTACTGGAGAACAACATGGGTGTCATTTCTGTCATCCCGAAGAGTGGAGAATCAGGCAGTGTAAGATGCTCCAGAGGAGATTTCTGCCATGGATTTCGCTAGCTCATTTGCAACATCTTTTTTGTCTGTGAGGATATGCCATCTATCTTCAAAGCAGGTGATGACAGGATGTGCTCTTTCCAGCAATCTTACGCACCTCATCCCATACCCATGCTAAGGGGGTCCCAGAGTTAATCGAGGAGACATACTGTCTCCACGACATCTGTCTAGCCTCCTTTAGCACTCACCTGACCTTGGCTCGGGTCCTCTTGTAATGGATCAAGGTTACATCGCTGGGGCGTCGCTTCAACTGCCTTAAGCAGCTTTTCTTGCTCTGACAATTGTTGGCATTCATCAGACCACCATGGTACTGGAGGTCGACAGTACTACCTGCTACTTTGGGAAGGAATGCTTCTCCTGCAAGCTGAATGTGTGATGTGAAGTGATTAACAGCATCTTGAACACATTGGAATTCATTCACAGATCCTTGGAATACTGCAATTGATCTGAAAAGATTCCAGTCCGCATGTTTGAGTCGCCATCTCTGCACTCCATTGGCTGGAATACCATTCACTTCCTCCAAAAGTATTGGAAAGTGGTCACTTCCATGTAAGTCTTCCATGACCTGCCTAGTGAAATTCAACAGTGAATCAGGTGAGCCTATTGATAGGTCTATATTGGAGAATGTCCCAGTTTGAATTTGGAAATGTGTTGAAGTGTCATTTTTCAGTAAAACTGCATCTACTCTTAAGAACAAGGACTCCAAGGCCCTTCCTCGAGGGTTGCAAAAGTATCTCCCCAGAGGTGATGCCAACCACTGAAATCTCCCAAGAGTAGAAATGGATGTGGCAACTGCCCAAGTAGATCTCCCAAATCATCTATGTTGAGATTATGTGGAGGAAGGTAGATAGATGCAACAGTGTAAGGTCATGTCAAGCCTATTCTCACAGCCTTCACCTGCAGTGTTGTCTGCAGGTGGATGGCCTGGAAGGGAATATCCTGACATACTGCTACTTCTCCATGAGGTCCATTATCAAAGGTCCCATAATGGGCTTGAACTTGGAACCTCTCAGGGAAATGAATTTTCCCTGGTCATAATCTCTTGTAGGCATACACAAACTGGATTACATGAAGCTATCAGATGTTGCATTTCTTCTCATTTTGCATGAGTTCCCTGACAGTTCCATTGGATTAGGGCATTCAGTTCTTCAGATTACCTGTGTAACTAGTTTTCACAGGCTTCCTTTGACAGGCTCAGGATGCCTTTGCCTGGGCAAAGGACGGGCCTGAACTTTGCTTCAGGGGCATTCGTCTAGCAGTGGGGCTCCTGTGGACGTGGTGGCAGCTGGAGCTGTCACCGTTGAGGCCCCTGGAGCCCTTCCTGACGGCTCCAAAGGACCGACTCTGAGATGATTCTTTGAACAGGCTCAGGATTCCTTTGCCTGGGAAAAGGGCGTACCTGAGCCTTAGCTTCAGGAGCATTCTGCTTAGCAGCGGAAGCCCATGTGGATGTGGTGGCAGCTGGGTCTGTCACCGTTGAGGCCTCTGGAGCTTTAACTGACAGCTCAAAAGACCTTACTTTGGGAGGAGGAGCCTCCTCAATAGACCCCTCATTCCTACTTCATTTTGGTGGAACAACTCATCAGAGGCAATTTCTGCACTTTGGGACTGAGGCTTTAAGGAAGTGGCAGAATGTGTGGTGTAAGAAGCACAGAGGGCAAGGGTTGGTAGGAAGGAGGATAGGCTAGCTTCAGGGGCATTCTGCCTAGCAGTGGAAGCCAATGTGACTGTGGTGGCAGCTGGGGCTGTCACCGTTGAGACCTTCGGAGCTTTAACTGACGGCTCAAAAGACCTTACTTTGGGAGGAGGAGCCTCCTCAATAGACCCTTCACTCCTACTCCACTTCTGGTGGAACAACTGACCAGAGGCAGTTTCAGTAATTGGGAACTGATGCTTAAAGGAAGTGGCAGAGTGTGTGGTGTAGAGAAGCACTGGAGGGCAAGGGTTGGTAGGAAGGAGGATAGGCTAGAGCTGAAGCAAAGGTCTTATCTGGCTGTGCAAACAGCACACAGGTACTAACTTTCTCCTTGCTCCTCATTACCAGTACTTTTTTTTTTTTTTTACCTTTCTTTTGAAGAAGCTTCATGAGCTTCTTTGCAGTGGTAACAGTATATTGGACTGGACAGTTGTCATCTCCTTGATGACCTGTTGTACCACACTTTACACACCACTCTTGGTTGTCCATTTTCCTTAAAACAGCAAGAGATGGCTCCATGCCCATAACCTTGGCGTGGAAGCACCGCATAGGGTTGGGCACATATGGCTTTACCTTGAGGTAGAGCCATGCCAACTTAACTGATTCTGAAAGGACTGATGTATTAAAAGTTAGAAGAAGAGCTGGTGTTGACTGCTCGAACCATCAACTTTCTTCTAAAACGTTTTCTTCCACTACATTAAAATTCTCTAGTTCCTTTAACAGTTTCTCCTCAGAATACCTCATCAGGTTTCAGGAAAAGACAATTCCCTTACATGATTGAGTGTTTTGTGAGAACATGAACTTGAGCCCAAGGAATGCCGCATATCGCACGCGATGGTCACTCTTGTGGGTGCCGAAACCTCAACTATCAGGCTACCATCTCACTGTGGGGTGATGCAAGGATCATTTTGACATAACTCAAATATTTTCGATGTACTTCAAAAATATCAAGATCCATGATTGATACACCATCAATGGTCTTCACGACTAGGTACTTTCTATATGAAATACTTTCATATTTACCAGGTATTCCTTAATGGATTGAGGACTTTTCTCCTACCTGGTTTGGGAGCCCAGGAACCATTACAATTCCCATTCTTGTCCTTTGGAAGCTGGAAAGGTTCCAGAGTGACATGTGATGTTCCAGAGGGAATGGTTGGAGGATTGTGTAGGTCGTCAGGGAGAGAGCTGGATCTTTGTAAATTTGTAGAAATCATACAAATTAGCATTCTTCATTTCGGTACCCAACGAGAGAAGCTATAGTTGGGGCTCAAAATCTCCCAACAGCCCACAGGGGTAATGAGGAAATATACGCAGCCACTATCGCAGTACTGATGGCAGTCGCGGGACCTATGCACTTCCAAATGAACTGCCTGCCTGCTTGACCCTAGCCATATTTGACTAGCAATTGACTTGACCAGCTTTCATCAAGCTACCCGTCTAATCAGAATAGAAGACCAAAGAGGTTGGTGCTAGCTGCAGGGTGCAGCGTGCAGCATTGCTCAACCTCCTAGTAATACGGGATGCCATGCATGGCAAACACACGTGGGAGAGTTCTCCCTCGTCCAAGATAGAATGAACCAGGGGTGGGTGCACCATCCAGGAAGCCATTTTTTCTTATCTCTCACTAGTAACCCTCAGTATGGGTATCCTCTGGTCCGGCTCAATAGATCATTGGGACCTCAAGCCCCCCCACCTTGGCAAGGCGGCTTCCGTTAGGGGGGGTTAATTGCATTGAAAACTGTGAATTTTAGAAGATATCATGTAGAGTGAATTAAGAGCCTTTTTGGTAGAGCCGTTCATACTTCCGTTGTCTTTTTTTTATCATTTCATCATTTTTGTCATCATTTAATCTCTGCCCTTTTAAGTTTCTTTTGTGTTTTTTTTTTTTTTTTTGTGCTTATATTTTTTAGCCTTGCTTATATTTTATAAGGAAATGCATTAAATATAATTCTAGATCATTCTGTGGTCCAGAGGTTAAAGAAATACCCTGGTCACAGATTATTTCATTGTTGGTAGTCACTGGAAATATCTGGAAACTTTTCCTCTCATTTGATTTCTGTGATTTTATATATTGCTAATAACGTATGTTTGTATAAAGTTTGAACATGTAATATGGCTTTTATAGCAATGAATATTATAGAATTTGGGGGAAAAAAATGGAAAGTAAATGAAATTAAATAAACATGTTCATATAAATCCGATAAAATAAAAATTGTATGTCATTACTTTAATCATACGATCGTATAGCTGGGGAAAGACCTCTTGCGAGGATGAAAACTGATACAATTTTACGAAAACAGCAACCACGGATGCTCAAAAAAGTGCTGACCAATTTATATACTATTTGCTTCTTGTGCTCATCTGTATATAGTTCAAAAGAAAAGACCTGTCTTTATTTCCATGCAAAGGAGCAGATAGGAGCAGATTTAATATGTTATTAACTGTCTTGAGACCCAAATGACAGACACTGGCAGAGAGAGAGAGGAGTGGTTGGACGTGTGAAAGAGAAAGGAAGAGAGAGAGGAGAGAAAGAGAAATAGAGAGAGAGTCTCTGGACAAGTCAAGTGCTGTTATGATATGTTGATACTTAGGTGCACCGTGTGGAATGAGGTGTTTGATAGTTTTTTTCCTAACTCGCCCTATGCCTGGCAATGCATTCATCAGACAATCACCATTTAAGAGGATTAATGACGTAATCAGCCAACGCATTGGGAGTTTGTACTCTACCAAAGACACATTCAGTTTAATAAGCATGTTCATAATAAAACAAAGAAATTGTGTGTTCATATATATGTGCCGCTATAATTGGACAATACGTGTAAATAGGCTTAGAACTCTCTTCTCCATGGCGAAAATGAAAATCAATATAATATTAGTGAAAGAGACTCATAGTTTTTTCATTATTGTATATTACGATAGTATACCCTACCCGTTTTCTATTATATATAAGTCATTGCAGTGTAACCGCTCCTGCATTTGTTTATTCTATGGAAATAAAGAATCTCAACACTTCTCAACACTATCCACTGCCACGAAATATGGTGGCAGTGGATAATGTAATATAATCACCAAAGTAGATCCGGAGAGAATCATAACTACTGACAACAAGAGGGAACTCTGTAATCGAGATGTTTTGGAGGAAGATCGTCTTCTGCGCACCAACAAGACGGCATGGCGACTGGTAGACTGTCTGTGCCAACCAAACTTATACTGAGTGGAGATATGGATCAAGCTTGGAAGACTTTCAAGCAGAAGGTTAACCTCTACATGTTAGCAGCTGGTTATAAGACAAGGACACAGAGGAGAAAGTCACACTATTACTGACGGTAGGAGGAGATGAATTATTATAATTCTTTCAACTTCCCTGAACTCAATGAGGGCGAGGCTAACCCTTCACAAGTTATTGATTTTGTTCTCCAGAAATTTGACAGTCACTTGCCTCAAGAGAGAATACATTGATATCAAGATATAAGTATAGATATCAGCAATTAGCAGACATGACCTATGATACCTTCATCGCATAACTCAAGAACATGGTGGAATATTGTGGAAATGTGACAAAACAGAAGAACAACTGATATTTGGATGCAGAGAAATTCTGCAAAGAAGAAACCCTTTCATTTAATGATGCAATGAAGATCTGTGTTGCACACCAAGCTATACAAAAACAATGTCATTATTTTAAGAAGGAACAGAGAAGTAGTACAGAGTGAGTGCAGCACCAAAGAAGATCACGAAGAAAAAGAAGATTATCAGCTCCTTAGAAGGTGAAAAGAAGCTGAAAGAATGCAAGTTCTATGGCAAAAATCATCCATGGAAAAAAGCAACTCTGTCCAGCATATGGCAAGACCTGCAGTAAGTGTGGAAATGAATTTGCACAGGTAAGTAAATGATGCACAAAGAAGTAACTGCTAAGAAGAAAATCGATAATGTTGCTGAAGAAAATAACATAGTGAACCAGGAGTTGATGAAGATAAGCAGTATATTATGCAAATAAAGCAAGGCACCAAAGATGATTTTGTATTAACTGTGTTCAAGGTAGGATCTAATAGTGTACAATTCCAATTAGATTCTCGTGCTAGTGTAAATGTAATTCCAAGAATCTGAGAGAGACAGATGCAGTTTTGTGCATGTGGATTTATCCATTAGGAGAAGTAGAGTATATCTAGAGAATTGTAGTAATGGAAAGAAATATTTTGTTAACATTATAGTAGTAGAACAAGATTTCACACCAATTTCAGATTGCAGATTGATTATGAGAATTATGATAATATTAGTTCTATATGATGACATGTTTTCAGAAAAATTAGGAATTTTGCCTGGTGAAATTAATTTAACTGTAGATGCAAGACAGGTTCCTGTTACTGTGAATTCATGTAAAGTACCAGTTAGTATAAGCTGAAAGTAATTAAGGAATTTAAACAAATGGAGAAAGACAAAGTAATCACTAAAATAGATGAACCTACTGAATGGGCAAATAATGTTTATGATAAGAACATCTGTAAATTGTTAAAGTATAGAGAAATTGGGATAATTCTGAATAATAGCAAAACTTTTTGGAGAAGTACAAAGGAATTTTTTTTTAGTACACATTATTTCAAAGACTGGTATTAAAGCAGCCCTGATAAGATATCATTTGTAAGTATGAAATCACTAACCATTGTTTCAGAATTCAGAGGTTATCAGGAATATTATCTAGCTAGATTTTTGTCAAGATTGTCGGATACAATGGAACCCTTGCGGAGACTAAGATGTAAAATGACAATGGGGACCAGATCAGGTCCCCAGTTTAAGGAGTTATTAATAAATACACCAACATTGGCAAATTATGGCCCAAACAAACCTTTAACAATTCAATGTGATGCAAGTCAGAAAGGACTTGGTGCAGTTTTATTGCAAAGAGGAAAACCAGTATGATATGTTAGCTGAGCTCTAACTTTGACCGAGACAAGATATGCTCAAATTGGGAAAGAAATGTTAGCTATAGTTTTTACACTCAAGAAATTTCATCAATATACTTCGGAAGGTTTACCAAAATCATTAGTAACCATGAGCCTATACAAGCTATAATGAGAAACCCTTGATCGAGCACCACGTAGATCATAATGAATGTCGAGCATATTTCAATATGATACTGAAGTATCAGCCAGGAAAATATATGCGTTACAAATTACTTAGCTGGAATTATTTGCCAGAAAATGGAGGGGGACAAGAATATTAATATGTTATCATTTGTACACATACAGCCTACTACATTGAAAAAGATTCAAAGATCAACTTTAGACGATGAAGTATTGAATTTACTAATAGAGTTGAAGAAGGATGGCCTAGTAAAAAAGAGAATGTTGCCTGTCAGTTTATTACCACACTATAGTAGTAGAGATGAGTATTCTGTAGAGAATGGATTTAATTTTCAAAGGAGAGAGAATTGTTATACCTTGAGTTACGACCTGAGATAAATGAATCCATACATTCATCACATATAGGTGTTGAAGGATGCATAAGACATGCTAGAGAACGTGTTTATTGGCCAGGAATGAATGCTGAGATCAGAAAATATGTATCCCAATGTGAAACATGTAACAAATATGCTGATTCTTAATGTGAAGAAACTCTGATGACTATGAGATAAGTGATAGACCATGGGATAAAGTTGAAGTAGATTATTAAACTCAAAAATTATGATTTCTGGTAACAGTTGATTATGTCTTTTTTATTTTAAGTTCTAGTTTCAAGTTTTAGTTTTACTTGTTTTCTTAGTGTTATCATTTTACGTGTTTTCTTTTATTGTTCATGTTTTGATAAATGTTTTAATGATCTAATGAATCCGCACGCTTTTCATACCCTCCGACACTGTAACGGAAGGCACAATCATGCACAATGCGTTTGGAAATAGGTCCCCTGCACACGCCGCTCCGGCTAAAATACAGCATACCAGCCTTTTACATCTCTTCAGTCATAGTTGACTCGGCCCAAAGATTTTGGAATATACGCACGAACGGAAATAAAGTGACTAGATACAGAACAAATGCACCAAAACGACAAATGACCTGCTTAGTTATTACAACTGTAATAGGACAGAACATCTAATGCGTAACTGTCCCTTTTCGACAGCCCACGGGACATGATAGTTCTCCTTTTCCGTGAGGCGAACTCACGAGAATGGTGAACCTCCGAGGGGTGAATAATTTAAGTTCAGGGCAAGAACAACATGCCAGTGCACCTATTAGTGACCAAATGAAAACGGGTAGAACCTTTAATATCGTTACTCGTAACGGAGAAAGGTGCACATGTTTTATTGATACAGGTTCAGAGGTTACCTTAATAAGAGATTCCATTAAACAAAATTGAAATTGGGTTCATTCCATCCTTCGTCTGTACCTTAAGAGGACCTTCGGGCCACTCTTTCCGTACGCTTAAAACGTGTCAACTTAGCCTTTCGAATTTGCAAGGAATCAAATGTAGCCATGATGTTGACATCCTGTCAGATGAAGTAGCATTCCCCGGTGATATACTTCTCGGTATGAACTGGTTGGCCGTTTCAACTTTAGATTGATTTCATATAATTCACCTGCTTGTAGTTACATAACTCTGAATGGGATAAGGTTCAGCCTTAACTTAGTGACTGTGCGTCATTGGCGATAAAGGTTCTTTCTGTGGGTAGCATGCCGAAGCCCTTTGCTAGTTCTAATAGAACTACACCGGTAATTTGTACGGAGACAGTGGTATGTCGTCGAGGACAGGGAAATTTGTATCGGGAATAGTGTTGAAGGAGGCAGGAACGATGGTTGCCATAGTGGCAGGGATGACAGCCCAGGTACTGATATCACACAGTTTGGTAAAGGTGGTAGGAGAGAAGGTACAAATTTCGGTCATAAACGACCGTAACAGGCCTGTTATCTTGCAACAAGGGTCACCCATTGCACAGATCGAAGACCACAAGAATTTGTGTGATGATATTTTTGGTAGTTTAACATATTCACCATGCTCAGATAATTGTGTTAATTGTATGTATAGTGTAAGAGAATTTAATCATTTTTATAGTGTTTTTAATGGTTCTGATTTTGAATTTCTTAATAGTGAGGTTTCATGATTGTGTCAAGGATTCAGCAGGCTCTCCTCGTGAAGGAAACACCCCAGTTTGATGATTTTACAGACCATTTTGATAATCATTTTGGTGTAGCTGATTTTGCTTATGGCGAGATAAGTGTTATCAGTATTGAGGGATCATTCAGTCTTATTTGATGAGTCTGCGCGATTAGGAAGAATTCCTACTATTAAACACTATCCTCACACAGATTCGCAGCTGATATGCACTCGACAGTGGGGGTTGCCTGAAAGTGCGTGTGCCATGATACGAGAGGAATGTGATAAGATGCTGGTAGATGGGGTGATAGAGCCTCTACATCTCAATGGTTTATCTCCTGTGGCCATGGTAAGAAAGAAAAATGGGAGATTAGGTTTTATATCGACTATAGACAGCTGAATAAACAGTAGCAGATGACTATCCCATGCCGAGACTAGATCAGGCGATAGACGAGTTATCAGGAACTAAGTGGTTCACTCCCTTGGATGCGAAGTCGCCTATTGGACTGTCGATGAAGAGTCAGAGGATAGGCCAAAAACGCGTTTAGTGATGGTATCGATTGTTTCAATTCCGCAGAAATGACATTCGGTTAGCAACTGCCCCATCAACCTTTCAGTGAGCAATCAATTCTATTCTTAGTCCAGCTTTAGGGAAGCATATTCTCGCTTACCTTGATGATGTGGTAGTATACTCCAAATCACTCGAAAAATAACTCGCTCCTCTCGATGAAGTGCTTGATCTGTTAGTACAAGCTGGGTTTAGGCTTAATGTGGCTAAATACCAGTTTGCTTCCAATACTTTTAAGTTTTTAGGCTTCTTAATTACCCCACAAGGCATCTCGCCAGACCCGGAGAAGGTCGAGGCCATCTCGAAGATGCATCCTCCACGAACGGTTCGGCAATTCTTGGGTGCCACAGGTTTTTTCGTAGGCACGTGGAAATTATGTCATGCTGGTGGCACCGTTGATTAAACTATTACGAAAAAAACGAGAAATTCTTATGGGGGAACAAACATCACAATTTGAACAACTCAAAAATACGGCTCCAGTATTATGAAAACCTGATTTTGAAAAGCTTTTCGAATTTTATTTGGATGCTTCTGGCATCGCTATAAGTTAATACCTCATGCAGAGAGATGAGAACGTTCCCATACGTTAATTAGATGGGTGTTGGCAGCGAGCACTTCTTTAATACCTTGCAGATGTAATCGTATGCAAGTTACTACAAGAGAAACGAGATAGAGTTAGAGATAGATCTCTTGACAAGTCTCTACTGATTACTCATGCAGTTATGATCTTATTTACACTGAGCATCCACAAGCCAAACAGCATTTATGACGAGTAGTGATGTCAGCCAAACTCCAAACACATTGGACTTTCGTAGTCTACTAAAGACGGCTTCTCTTCTCTCTCTCTCTCTCTCTCTCTCTCTCTCTCTCTCTCTCTCTCTCCCCTCTCTCTCTCTCTCTCTCTCTCTCTCTTTTCTCTCTCTCCATAACTCCCGAGAAAGACTCGGCACCATCGAGTAAAGAGTCGTTTCATTTCATAACTAAAGAAATGGAATACTTTTCAACTATGCAATTTAAAACTATTCCATTCAGCCCCCTGAGCTCCTCATCTGTAACCACTGTCTACACTCTAAATCAAATTACAATAACGACTCGCATTTTTTGTTTTCTGTGGACGTGAAATATCAGCATGATATATAGCCAGGGTGTTTATCTTTTTTTTTTTTTTTTTTTTTAATACTTAATAATCTTAATATCATTCCTATACTGAAGGAACAAACAGACATGGTGAGTTTGAATGGCTAAGTATAGATTCTCCATGATTAATGACTCAAGGACATATTCAAAACATTTTTTTGAAAAATATAAATACAGTAGTCACTAGTGGATGACTAGCAACTAAACGCAGGGATGAATATCAATAATAGTTAGCTTAGAATGGGCGTGACTTAAAGTATGACGCTAAACATGCAATACCTCGCCGTGAACCTAAAACGCCTCTTGAAGCCCCCTCAAAAAAACAACAACATTGGAATGGATGATCTTAGAAGAGACAGCTCTAGTCAATATCTGATCACTCCATCCTGGCGGGAAAAATGGTCAGGTAGGCCGCCAGGGAGGGTGGCAGCGTGGAACGGGATAGATGGAACTGTACTCACTGAACTGATTACAGCGGATCTTCGGCTGTTTTGATGATTTTATTTTGTCCAAACTGACTTAGGGAAGCTTTACAATAATTTTACGATAAAGGTAATGATTTCATACTGTTTCGTTTCGACAACAGTCTACTTTCTGTAGACTATCAAATAAAGGATATGGGAAAGAATGAAAAAACGGAAATCAAGTACCCTACATACTGAGTCATTTCCGTCCGAATGTATCAAGTGGATGATTGCACAGCAAAGCCTTTCTGTCCGAATCCTGTAACAAGCCTGTATCACGTACGTTCTACATTGCAAATATTGTTTTGTATCTCATTATAATCACAATTTTCATTACTTGACTGTCGTTTTTGTGCAGTCACTTCCGTCGCTCTATATCAGATGAGTAATGCCTATAATGACTTGTCTAATGTATCTTCAAACGTGAACATCAGGTGGAAGTATTAATTTCATTCTAAAATGTCTAATTAAAGAATGACATTTCTTGCTTTTTTGGAAATTGTTAATGAACTGTATTATATACAGTGCCGCAAGAAAAGTTTATATTGTCATTTGGAGGAGAATAAAACGTGAGTAGTTTGTCTGCTTGACTATTAATGATTTTTTTTTTCATACAAATAAGTACTTGATCATGTTCCCTTTCTGCTGCAAAAACTATCTGCGTCCATTTAGCATGAATTCGACAAGATTGATAAATAGGAACATCCATACGAACCGCTAGCTTCTTGAGCTTCTCCAGCAAATCTTTAATGTTGCTAGGCCCGCAATCTGGCACTTCATTCTTCATAACGTTGCGTATTTTTTTGGGATTCTGATTAGGTGAGTTATCCGGCCAGTCCAAAACATTAATTCCACTGTCATTTAGAAACTTTTAGACTTCTCTGACTGGTGGCAAGGGGCGTTATCGCGCATAAAATAATCATATTCATGAATTCCCCGAAGGTTTGGTAAAATGTTCCGTTAATACGCTAAGTTATCACTTCCACTCGCTTTTAAACATTCTTAAGAAAGTATAGACCTCGCTTGCCCTTATTCCCAATGAAAAAATCCCATCAGAATGTCTGCATGTTTAACTGTCTTAACTATGCTTTTTGGGGCGACACACGAACTTAAAGCTCCCCTCGCCAGTCCGAAGGCTGAATGGAATTACAAGTTGTCAAACTTGGCATATAATGAAGAAATTTTAAAAAGATCTAATCTGTTTCAACATTAATCTATCGTAGACAATTGCTCCTAGCGTAAAAAAAAAAAAAAAAAAATGAAAATAATAAGATTAAAAAAAAAATGTCTGACTTGGCTCATTGAACATTCTTCTTGGAACGCGCTGTAAACTTTTTTTGCGTTCAATATGTAAAGATTTTTGTGTGGATACTACATAATATTTATAGCTTTCTCAGAATACACACACACACACTCACATATGCACACTGCCATGAATGAAAGTAAACAATTTTACAATATTAGCATGAATCCAATCCAAGCAAAGCAACGAACACCCCTCGCCTGGCCCTGCATCCTGTCGCGAGCTTTAATCAGCCTCGCCGTGGTCCCGAGCCATCTAGAGCGGCGAGGTGCGGAGCGGGATATAGGAAGAAGTGTCAAGAAAATAGACAA
>NC_051392.1:32029486-32039486 GCF_015228065.2 Penaeus monodon
AAAAAGGTTCCAAAAAAGTTGAAAAAATTGGTTTGATGGTAAAAAAAAAAAAGGAAAGGGGAAATTTTTTGGTTTTGGGGGGGAAAAATTTTTTGTTTTGGGTAAGGGGTCTTTTTTTCCAGGGGAGGGAGGGGGGGCTGGAAAACTTTTTTAAATTTGTAGAAATCATAAAATTAGCATTCTTCATTTCGGTACCAACGAGGAACTAAGTTGGGGCTCAAAATCTCCCAAACCCACGGGGGTAATGGGGAATATACGCAGCCACTATCGCAGACTGATGGCAGTCGGGGGAACCTATGCACTTCCAAATGAAGCCTGCCTGCTTGACCCTAGCCATTTTTTGACTACCCAAATTTGATTTTCCCAGGCTTTCATCAAGCTCCCGTCTAATCAGAATGAAGCCCAAAGAGGTGTGTTGCTAGCCAGGGGCAGGGTGCAGCTTGCCAACCCCTAGAAATACGGGACCCATGCAGGGAAAAACACACGTGGAAGTTCCCCCTCGCCCAAGATAGAATGAACCAGGGGGGGGTGCACCATCCAGGAAGCCTTTTTTTTCTTTCTCTCACTAGTAACCCCTCAGTAGGGGTACCCCTTGGTCCGGCTCAATAATCTTTGGACCTCCCCCCCCCCACCTTGGCAAGGGGCTTCCGTTGGGGGGGGTTAATTGCATTGAAAACTGTAATTTTTAGAAGAATCATGTAAGTAAATTAAGAGCCTTTTGGTAAGCCTTTCATATTTCGTTGTTTTTTTTTCATTTCTCTTTTTTGTATCATTTAATCTCGCCCTTTTAGCCTAAAAACAAGCCTAAAATTTTCTTTACTAGAGCCCTTTGAGTTTCTTTTTTTGTTTTTTTTTTTTTTTTTGTGCTTATTTTTTAGCCTGCTTATATTTTTTAAAGGAAAAGCATTAAATATAATTCTAGATCATTCTGGTCCAGAGGTTAAAGAAATAAACCCCGGTACGATTATTTTCATTGTTGGTAGTCACTGGGAAAAAAACTGGAAACTTTTCCTCTCATTTTATTTTTTGTGATTTTATATATTGCAAAACGTATTTTGTATAAAAATTTTAACATGTAAAATGGCTTTTATAGCAAAGAAAATTTTAGAATTGGGGGAAAAAATGGAAAGTAATGAAAAAAAATAAAAATTTTATAAAAATCCGATAAAATAAAAATTGTATGTCATTACTTTAATCATCGTCGTATAGCTGGGGAAAAAACCCCTTGCGAGGGTGAAAACTGATACAATTTTTTTGAAACACCCAAACCACGGTAGCCAAAAAAATGCGACCCCAATTTTTAATATTTTCTTCTTGTGCCAACTTATATAGTTCAAAGAAAAGACCGTCTTTATTTTTCCCTGCAAAGGAGCAGAAGGAGCAGATTTAAAATGTTTTAATGTTTTTGAGAAACCCAAAAGACAGACCTGGCAAGAGAGAGGGAGTGGTTGGAGTGTGAAAGGAAAGGAAGAGAGAGAGAAAAAGAGAGATGGAGAGGAGCCCCTTGGACAAGTAAAAGGCTGTTTGATTTTGTTGATACTTAGGTGAAACCGGGGGGAATGAGGTGTTGATATTTTTTTTTCCAACTCGCCCTATCCCGGGAAAATGCATTCTCAGACAATCCCATTTAAGAGGTTAATGACGTAATCACCAACGCTTTGGGGGGTTTTGTACCTACAAAGCCCCAAATTCAGTTAAAAAGAGTTCAAAATAAAACAAAGAAATTGTGTGTTAAATAATATGTCCGCTATAATTGGGACAATACGGAAAATAGGCTTAGAACTCTCTTCTCCATGGCGAAAATGAAATCAATATAATATTAGGAAAAGACCTTAGTTTTTTATTATTTGTATATTACGTAGTATACCCTACCCGTTTTTATTATATATAAGTCGCGGTAACCCCTCCGCATTTGTTTTTCTTGGAAATAAAAATCTCAAAACTTCTCAACACTATCCCCTGCACGAAATATGGTGGCAGTGGATAAAAGTAATATAATACCAAGTAGATCCCGGGGAGAATAAAAAACTACTGGGCAACAAGAGGGAAAATCGTAATCGAGTGTTTTTTGGGGAAGACGTCTTCTGCGCACCAAAAAGACGGCTGGCGATGGTAGATGTCTGTGCCAACCAACTTTACTGAGTGGAGAATGGATCAAGCTTGGAAGACTTAAGCAGAAGGTTAACCTCTACATGTTACACTGGGTTTTAAGACAAGGACAAAAGAGGAGAAAGTCACACTATTATGACGGTAGGAGGAGATGAATTATTATAATTCTTTCAACTTCCCTGAACCAAGAGGGAGGGGTAACCCTTCACAAGTTATTGATTTGGGTTTCCAGAAATTTGACAGTCACTTCCCTCAAGAAGAATACTTTATATCAAGAATAAGTATAGATATCAAATAGCAGACATGACCTATGTCCCCTTCACGCATAATCAAAAAACAGGGGTGGAATATTGTGGAAATGTGAAAAAACAAAAAAGAACAAACTGATATTGGATGCAAGAAATTCTGAAAAGAAAAACCCCCTTTCATTTAATGATCAATGAAACGTGTGCACACCAAGCTATACAAAAAAAATGTCATTATTTAAAAAGGAAAAGAAAAAGAGTACAGAGTGAGTGCACACCAAAAAAGTACGAAGGGAAAAAGAAGATTATCGTCCTTAAAGGTAAAAAGAAGTGAAAAAATCCCAAGTTTATGGAAAAAAATACCAGGGAAAAAAGCAACTCTGCCCGCATATGGAAACTGCAGTAAGTGGGGAAATGAATTTGCACAGGAAAGTAAAATGAGCACAAAGAAGTAACTGCTAAAGAAAAAATCGATAATGTTGCTGAAGAAAATAACATTTGTGAACCAGGAGTTGTGAAGAAAGCGATATTATGCAAATAAAGCAAGGCACCAAAAAATGATTTTGTATTAACTGTGTTCAAGGAGGATCTAAAAGGTTTCAAATTCCAATTAGTTCTCGGCTAGTGTAAAAGTAAATTCCAAAAATCTGAGAGAGACGATGCAGTTTGTGCAGTGGATTTTTCCATTTGGAGAATGTAGGTATATCTAGAGAAATTTTATAAGGAAAAAAATTTTGTTAACATTATAGTAGAAAAAAGATTTCACACCAATTTTAGATGCGATGATTTTGAGAATTATGATTAATATTAGTTCATTGATGACATGTTTTCGAAAAATTAGGAAATTTTTCCCGGTGAAATTAAATTTTAAATGTAGATTTAAGCAGGTTCCGTTACTGTGAATTATGAAAGTACCATTTTGTATAAAGCTGAAAAATAATTAAGGGAATTAAACAAAAGGGGAAAGACAAAAAAATCACTAAAATAGATGAAACCCACTGAAAGGGCAAAAAATGTTTTGATAAGAAATCTGTAAATTGTTAAAAATATAGAGAAATTGGGATAAATTTTGAATAAAGCAAAACTTTTTGGGGAAGTACAAAGGAAAAATTTTTTTTTTTTTGTTAACATTATTTCAAAGACTGGTATTAAAGCGGGGCCCTGATAAATTCATTTTTAAGTATGAAATCACAAACCCTTGTTTCAGAAATTTAGAGGGTTTCAGGAAAATTTTTCTAGCTAGATTTTTTTCAAGATTGTCGGATACATGGAACCCTTGGGAGACTAAGAGGGAAAAAAGAAATGGGACCAGATCAGGTCCCCATTTTAAGGAATTAAAAATCCCAAAAACTTTTGGCAAATTTATGGCCCAAAAAAAACCTTTTAACAATTCAATGTGATGCAAGTCAGAAGGACTTGGTGCAGTTTTATTGCAAAGAGGAAAACCAGTTGATATGTTACTAGCTTAACTTTGACCGAGACAAGATTCCCCAAATTGGGAAAGAAAATTTTGCTATATTTTTTTCACTCAAGAAATTTCATCAATATACTTTCGGAAGGTTTTCCAAAATATAGTAACCATGACCTATACAAGCTAAATGGAAAACCCCCCTTGATCGAGCACCACGTAGATCATAAGAATTTCGAGCATATTTTAAAAGATCTGAAAATATCAGCCAGGAAAATATATGCGTTTCAAATTACTTAGCCTGGAATTATTTGCAGAAAAAGGAGGGGGACAAGAATATTTTATTTTTATTTTACAATACAGCCACTACATTGAAAAAAAATTCAAAAATCAACTTTAGGCGTGAAATATTAATTTTCTAATAAGTTGAAAGAAGGATGGTAGTAAAAAAAGAGAAAGTTGCCGTCAGTTTATTACCCCACTATGAGAAATGAGATTCTGTAGAGAATGGGTTTTAATTTCAAAGGAAGGGAATTTTTATACCTTTAGTTTTCGACCTGAGATAAAAGAAACCCCACATTTATCACATATGTGTTGAAGGTGCATAAGACATGCTAGAGAACGTGTTTTTTGGCCCGGAAGAATGCGGAGATCAGAAAAATGTATTCCCCAAAGGAAACTGTAACAAATATGTGATTCTTAAAGGAAGAAACTCGATGACTTTTTAGATAAGTGATAACCCTGGGATAAAATTTAAGTAGATTTTTTTTAAATCAAAAATTTTATTTTCTGGTAACAGTTGATTATGTCTTTTTTTTTTTAAATTCTAGTTTCAAGTTTTATTTTACGTTTTTAGTGTTATTTTTTACGTGTTTTCTTTATTTCATGTTTTGATAAATTTTTTTAATGATCTAATAATCGCACGCTTTTCATACCCCCGACACTGTAAGGGAAAGGCACAATCATGCACAATGCGTTGGAAATAGGTCCCCTGCCACGCCCTCCGGGTAAAAAAAACGCATACCAGCCTTTTTCATTTCTTCAGTCATTATTTACTCGGCCCCAAAGATTTTGGGAAATAAGCACGAAAAAACGGAAAAAAGTGACAGATACAGAACAAAAAGCACCCAAACGACAAAGACCGCTTAGTTATTACAAAGTAATAGGGCGAAATCTAATGCGTAAAAATGTCCTTTTTTGGGGGGAAACCCACGGGACTGATGTTTTTCCTTTTCCCCTGAGGCGAACCCCACGAGAATGGTGAACCCCCGAGGTGGTGAATAATTTAAGTTCAGGGCAAGAACAAAAATGCCGGGCACCTATTGTGACCAAATTTAAAAAGGTAGACCTTTAAAATCGTTACTCGTTAAAGGAGAAAGGGGCAAGTTTTTTTGATACAGGTTCAGAGGTTACCTTAATAAAAGATTCCCCTTTAAAAAAAAAATTGAAATTTGGGGGTTCATTCCATCCCTTTGTCCCGTACCTTAAGAGGGCCTTCGGGCCACTCTTTCCGTACGCTTTAAAACTGTCAAATTGCCCTTTGAATTTGCAAGGGAATCAAAAGTAGCCCTGATGTGACATCCTGTCAGATGAAGTAGCATTTCCCGGTGATATACTTCTCGGTATGAACTGGTTGCGCCGTTTCAACTTTAGATTGATTTCATATAATTCACCTGCTTGTAGTTACATAACTCTGAATGGGATAAGGTTCAGCCTTAACTTTAGTGACTGTGCGTCATTGGCGATAAAGTTCTTTCTGTGGGTAGCATGCCGAAGCCCTTTGCTAGTTCTAATAGAACTACACCGGTAATTTGTACGGAGACAGTGGTATGTCGTCCGAGGACAGGGAAATTTGTATCGGGAATAGTGTTGAAGGAGGCAGGAACGATGGTTGCCATAGTGGCAGGGATGACAGCCCAGGTTACTGATATCACACAGTTGGTAAAGGTGGTAGGAGAGAAGGTACAAATTTCGGTCATAAACGACCGTAACAGGCCTGTTATCTTGCAACAAGGGTCACCCATTGCACAGATCGAAGACCCACAAGAATTTGTGTGATGATAGTTTTGGTAGTTTAACATATTCACCATGCTCAGATAATTGTGTTAATTGTATGTATAGTGTAAGAGAATTTAATCATTTTTATAGTGTTTTAATGGTTCTGATTTTGAATTTCTTAATAGTGATGGTTTTCATGATTGTGTCAAGATTCAGCAGGCTCTCCTCGTGAAGGAAACACGCAGTTTGATGATTTTTACAGACCAGTTTGATAATCATTTTGGTGTAGCGATTTTGCTTATGGCGAGATAAGTTGTTATCAGTATTGAGGGATCATTCAGTCTTATTTGATGAGTCTGCGCGATTAGGAAGAATTCCTAATATTAAACACTATCCTCACCACAGATTCGCAGCTGATATGCACTCGACAGTGGAGGTTGCCTGAAAGTGCGTGTGCCATGATACGAGAGGAATGTGATAAGATGCTGGTAGATGGGGTGATAGAGCCCTCTACATCTCCAATGGTTATCTCCTGTGGCCATGGTAAGAAAGAAAAATGGGGAGATTAGTTTTATATCGACTATAGACAGCTGAATATAACAGTAGCAGATGACTATCCCATGCCGAGACTAGATCAGGCGATAGACGAGTTATCAGGAACTAAGTGGTTCACTGCCTTGGATGCGAAGTCCGCCTATTGGACTGTCGATGAAGAGTCAGAGGATAGGCCAAAAACTGCGTTTTAGTGATGGTTATCGATTGTTTCAATTCCGCAGAATGACCATTCGGTTTAGCAACTGCCCCATCAACCTTTCAGTGAGCAATCAATTCTATTCTTAGTCCAGCTTTAGGGAAGCATATTCTCGCTTACCTTGATGATGTGGTAGTATACTCCAAATCACTCGAAAAATAACTCGCTCCTCTCGATGAAGTGCTTGATCTGTTAGTACAAGCTGGGTTTAGGCTAATGTGGCTAAATACCAGTTTGCTTCCAATACTTTTAAGTTTTTAGGCTTCTTAATTACCCCACAAGGCATCTCGCCAGACCCGGAGAAGGTCGAGGCCATCTCGAAGAGCAGCCTCCACGAACGGTTCGGCAATTCTTGGGTGCCACAGGTTTTTTCGTAGGCACGTGGAAAATTATGTCATGCTGGTGGCACCGTTGATTAAACTATTACGAAAAAAACGAGAAATTCTTATGGGGGAACAAACATCACAATTTGAACAACTCAAAAAACGGCTCCAGTATTATGAAAACCTGATTTTGAAAAGCTTTTCGAATTTTATTTGGATGCTTCTGGCATCGCTATAAGTTAATACCTCATGCAGAGAGATGAGAACGTTCCCATACGTTAATTAGATGGGTGTTGGCAGCGAGCACTTCTTTAATACCTTGCAGATGTAATCGTATGCAAGTTACTACAAGAGAAAACGAGATAGAGTTAGAGATAGATCTCTTGACAAGTCTCTACTGATTACTCATGCAGTTATGATCTTATTTACACTTGAGCATCCACAAGCCAAACAGCATTTATGACGAGTAGTGATGTCAGCCAAACTCCAAACACATTGGACTTTCGTAGTCTACTAAAGACGGCTTCTCTCTCTCTCTCTCTCCCTCTCCTCTCTCTCTCTCTCTCTCTCTCTCTCTCTCTCTCTCTCTCTCTCTCTTCTCTCTCTCTCTTCTCTCTCTCCATAACTCCCGAGAAAGACTCGGCACCATCGAGTAAAGAGTCGTTTCATTTCATAACTAAAGAAATGGAATAACTTTTCAACTATGCAATTTAAAACTATTCCATTCAGCCCCCTGAGCTCCTCATCTGTAACCACTGTCTACACTCTAAATCAAATTACAATAACGACTCGCATTTTTTGTTTTCTGTGGACGTGAAATATCAGCATGATATATAGCCAGGGTGTTTATCTTTTTTTTTTTTTTTTTTTTTTTAATACTTAATAATCTTAATATTCATTCCTATACTGAAGGAACAAACAGACATGGTGAGTTTGAATGGCTAAGTATAGATTCTCCATGATTAATGACTCAAGGACATATTCAAAACATTTTGTTGAAAAATATAAATACAGTAGTCACTAGTGGATGACTAGCAACTAAACGCAGGGATGAATATCAATAATAGTTAGCTTAGAATGGGCGTGACTTAAAGTATGACGCTAAACATGCAATACCTCGCCGTGAACCTAAAACGCCTCTTGAAGCCCCCCTCAAAAAAAACAACAACATTGGAATGGATGATCTTAGAAGAGACAGCTCTAGTCAATATCTGATCACTCCATCCTGGCGGGAAAAATGGTCAGGTAGGCCGCCAGGGAGGAGTGGCAGCGTGGAACGGGATAGATGGAACTGTACCTCACTGAACTGATTACAGCGGATCTTCGGCTGTTTTGATGATTTTATTTTGTCCAAACTGACTTAGGGAAGCTTTACAATAATTTTACGATAAAGGTAATGATTTTCATACTGTTTCGTTTCGACAACAGTCTACTTTCTGTAGACTATCAAATAAAGGATATGGGAAAGAATGAAAAAACGGAAATCAAGTACCCTACATACTGAGTCATTTCCGTCCGAATGTATCAAGTGGATGATTGCACAGCAAAGCCTTTCTGTCCGAATCCTGTAACAAGCCTGTATCACGTACGTTCTACATTGCAATATTGTTTTGTATCTCATTATAATCACAATTTCATTACTTGACTGTCGTTTTTGTGCAGTCACTTCCGTCGCTCTATATCAGATGAGTAATGCCTATAATGACTTGTCTAATGTATCTTCAAACGTGAACATCAGGTGGAAGTATTAATTTCATTCTAAAATGTCTAATTAAAGAATGACATTTCTTGCTTTTTTGGAAATGTGTTAATGAAACTGTATTATATACAGTGCCGCAAGAAAAGTTTATATTGTCATTTGGAGGAGAATAAAACGTGAGTAGTTTGTCTGCTTGACTATTAATGATTTTTTTTTTCATACAAATAAGTACTTGATCATGTTCCCTTTCTGCTGCAAAACTATCTGCGTCCATTTAGCATGAATTCGACAAGATTGATAAAATAGGAGACATCCATACGAACCGCTAGCTTCTTGAGCTTCTCCAGCAAATCTTTAATGTTGCTAGGCCCGCAATCTGGCACTTCATTCTTCATAACGTTGCGTATTTTATGGGATTCTGATTAGGTGAGTTATCCGGCCAGTCCAAAACATTAATTCCACTGTCATTCAGAAACTTTTAGAATTTCTCTGACTGGTGGCAAGGGGCGTTATCGCGCATAAAATAATCACATTCATGAATTCCCCGAAGGTATGGCAAAATGTTCCGTTAATACGCTAATGTTATCACTTCCACTCGCTGTAACATTCTTAAGAAAGTATAGACCTCGCTTGCCCTTATTCCCAATGAAAAAAATCCCATCAGAATGTCTGCATGTTTAACTGTCTTAACTATGCATTTTGGGGCGACACACGAACTTTAAAGCTCCCTCGCCAGTCCGAAAGGCTGAATGGAATTACAAGTTGTCAAACTTGGCATATAATTGAAGAAATTTTAAAAAGATCTAATCTGTTTCAACATTAATCTATCGTAGACAATTGCTCCTAGCGTAAAAAAAAAAAAAAAAAAAAATGAAAATAATAAGATTAAAAAAAAAATGTCTGACTTGGCTCATTGAACATTCTTCTTGGAACGCGCTGTAAACTTTTTTTTGCGTTCAATATGTAAAGATTTTGTGTGGATACTACATAATATTTATAGCTTTCTCAGAATACACACACACACACTCACATATGCACACTGCCATGAATGAAAGTAAACAATTTTACAATATTAGCATGAATCCAATCCAAGCAAAGCAACGAACACCCCTCGCCTGGCCCTGCATCCTGTCGCGAGCTTTAATCAGCCTCGCCGTGGTCCCGAGCCATCTAGAGCGGCGAGGTGCGGAGCGGGATATAGGAAGAAGTGTCAAGAAAATAGACAAGAGAAAGAGAGAAGGCCGAGAAAAGAAATCCGCTTCAGGAAGAGTTGTTTACCAACTCGCCGCATGTACTCTGCACTGGGACGGGTTAAAGCGGAGGCCTGACATCCGGCGCCGTGTTTGCATCTCATCAACGGATGGATTCTCGATGAAGGTGCCGCATCGTTTTCGGATTTTGCAATACTCAGCTTTAATGTGTGTGTGTGTGTGTGTGTTTGTGTGTGTGTGTGTGTGTGTGTGTGTG
>NC_051392.1:32046986-32051894 GCF_015228065.2 Penaeus monodon
TATATATATATATAATATATGGTGTGTGTGATGTGTTGTTGTGTGTCTGGTGTGTGTGAATTTGGCATGTGTGTGCATGTATTTACACAACATACACAAAAACACCCCACACCCACACACAACACACACACACACACAAACACACCACCACACCCCACCACACACACACACACACCACACACACAAACACACACACACAATATATTATATTATATATATATATATATATATATAATATAATAAAATATATATGCATAGTATATTATATAATAATATATATTATATTATAATTTATTATAATATATATAATTAATATATATATATTATATATTTTTTAATTCCATATAGTTTTTAAATAATAATATATTTATTTCAATATATTATATATATTTTCATTTTATATATATATATATATATAAAATATTTATTTTAATATTATATTATTATATATGCTAAAAATTTGTTTTATATACATACATACTGTTGTGTGGTTGTGTGTGTGTGTGGGGTTTGTGTGTGGGTTGGTGTGTGTGGTGTGGTTGGTGTGTGTGTTTTTTGGGTGTGGTGTGTGGCATATATACATATATATTATATATATATAATATATATATATAAAAATATATATATTTTTATATATATATATATATAAATACATATATTTATTTTATATAATATAATATTATATTTTAATATATATATATATTATATTATTACTTTTAATATATATATATAATAAAAATAAAATTTAATATATATATATTTATGTAATAATATATAATTTAATATATATATTATATATATATTTTATATATTATTTTATATATATATTTATAAGATATGATATATATTGTGGTGTGTGTGTTGTGTATTTTATATTTCCTCATCACTATCAAGGGGCTAACGCGACGGGCGCATGGCCGTCTAGCCTTCGCTTCCAGCCCGGCCCCTATTAAATTTCCTCCGCAGGGCTCGTCGACTGCCCAAGCCAAAATCGGGGCGTCCCACAGGCCTCCTCCACCCGGGTTGTCTGCAGAGAGACAAACCCGATGGGGGAGGGTCGTCCGCAGGAGCGACTGGTTCCCCATATAGCCTGAGTTGGCGATCCCCCGGATTATGCAAGTAACAGTCTCACGTGAACCGCCGGTTGGACACTGGCCGTCAACTGTACCCCATGATCCGGGGAAAAGGGGCTGTTACAAAAAGGCATCAGACGAGATCCAAGACATGGATAGCGTCCAGATTTCGCTTTTATGAGCAAAAAAGGCAGTATCAAGGCTTGAAGGGGCACGTAGCTTGGTCCCTCTGCATAGGTACCCGACATCTCCAAATGTTCTCGTTGATTTCATGGCTTTGTTGCCAGACCAATCCGTTATTGCTTCTGGGCTGACAGCCCCGAGATTTGGGGTAAGCTACTAAGGTATTTAAAATCTCTGTGACTTTAAAGTCCTCGTCGATCGACTGAAAAGGTTCCCCTAACAGGCTCCCAAAATCTGAAACTTGGTCTGATCCAGGAGACCTCTTGGCCCAGGGCTTCGCCTTTCTAACTGCACAAGGCCCGCACCCGTACTTCAAGACTCAGGTAGATACAACATCGTCGGCAAAGTCAAGTCTGAGACTTTAATTTCCTTTTGGGTTTTCCACACTGACTTTTGGGTAGTACTCTGCCCCTTATCCAGTCCATACAGGGGTTGAAAGTGTTTTGGGGCAAGGACCCAAAATTGCCCACCCTGAATTAAAAGGGGAAGTTCGACAGACCCCCACCGCACTTTTCAGCACTTTTATACCGTATAAGGGCGCTATTAAAATAATCTGTGTCGGAAATTTCCCCCCCTGATCTCGGGATCTCCCAAATATATATATATATTATATATATATATAATATATATATATACATATTTTATATATACATATTATATATATTATATATAATATATATATATATATATATAAATATATATATATATATATAATATATATTATGTATGAAATAATATACATATATATAAAAATATTGTGGGTGGGTGCTTCATGCGACTCATGGACATCATCGCCCATAGATTTTACCGTTGCTAACGCAATTTGTTTTAACACACAGTTATGTAAACTTTTCTTCTTTTTTTTTTTTTTTTTTTTTTTTTTTTTTTTTTGTAGACATGTAAGGTGCACGATCAATATTGATTTTTTCCATGGTGGAATGGATCGACCTTTGGTATTTTACTATTTGGAACATTGAGTTTTGTCATGTTCATGGAGATTTTGTTTATCAGAGGGCGCGTGTGTGTGATTAGCCACATCTACTTGATTTTATGTTGTAGTTTTTGGAAATCTGAGAGATCCGAGGGTTCCCTCAGAGCTTTGACCCTGGTGGAAGTAAATATTCAATCAGAAATGGATGGTAAGTTTAAGTCTGATCTCACGTTCACTATCCTTACTGTTCTTGGGGCGCCGAGGATAATCGTCATAGCTTCATTTTGCACCACCTCCAAGCTATTTATTTCTGATTCCTTAACCTGATTCTTTAGTCTACAACTGAACTTATAAAAGCCAGGTAAAATAGTCTAGCAAGCTTAACATTAATGCCATGTTCTCTTCCGACAGGAACTTTCAACGTTTTCAGTCTCTCCCAGAGTCTCTTTAGAGAAAGGACCAGGTCTGCATCATTTACGTTCACCCCGAGATATTTATACTTATGACATATGTCAAACTCCTGGTCACCTATGCGAAAAGTGGGTGGGGGTATGATACATGGGTTGAAACCCATTGTTTTCTCAATGGAGACGACTAATCCACACTCATGAGCCTTTTTTGTGACTTTGTCAAGAATTATTTGCATTCTCTCTTCTGATGATGCTCTGACACATATGTCACCAGCATAGCATATAATGGATTCACCATCCCCAAGTTGAATATCTGCCACCAGCTTTTGCATGAGGACCTTGAACAACATAGGGCTGAGAACTCCTCCCTGTGGCGTCCCAAGTTCAAAAGATTGTGAAGTGGAACTTCTCACTCCCCTGAACAAGACACTTGCAGATCTGTTCGAAAGATACATTCTAATCCAGCCCAATATCTTACCCCGGATGCTAAAGCTTACTAATTCTTCTAGGATAACTTCTCTGTTGCAATGTCAAAAGCTGACTTAAGGACAAGAAAAACAGTGTGTTTCCCTGAATTAGAGTTTGAAAAGTACTCTACAAAGCAATGTTGTGTGCTACATTCCAAATGAAATCCGCACAGTCTGTGAGATAATTTATCTTGTAACCTGATGTACAAAATTATCCTTTCTAGAACTTTGAATACACATGAGGTTAGTGAAATTGGTCGGTGTTTATCAGTGTTTGATTTCGGTATAGGGATTAGACTGTGTACCCAGGGGCCAGGCAGAATACCTTGTGACAAACTTAACCCGTATAGGTGCAAAAGAGGATTACCAGGTACCTGAGATATAAGGCAGAGGACACTATCGGTAATTCCGCCCTCACCTGGACGGACCCCGTGATCTCAGCAAATTGAGGTGTCGGTATCAAATATCCAATTAAATGCAATTTATGTGCATTTATATTGCAAGGTGACCCTAAATATTATGGGTGGCTAAATTTTGGAACCCCACCCCATTGACAAAGGGAGCAATCTCTTGTGCAAAAAGGACTAGGGCAAACTGGGTGTTGGTTTGCCTGAGAGTCGAGTATTTTTTTACAGACCACAAACAAAGAAGTGCTGTTAATTCTTTTTAGGAAATGTTCAAAGTGTTTATTTTTGAAAAGAGTTTTAATCCCCCCAGATTTTTTTTAGCTTTAAGAAAATAAAACAGGTTTAACACAGGGGAAGTCTTGGTAGTACCAAAAAACTCTGAACTCGCTTTTTTTTTCCCTTTATAGTGTAGGGCACCAATTTACTTAGGTTTTTTTGGGGCGTTGGAGTTTTTGTTTTTGAAGGTTTTTTTTGGGCAGACCAGGGGTTGTAGTAATCATGACCATTTTTGTCAGCCATGGTAAATTTTCAAAAACTCGATGGAAACATTTTACTCTAAAAACTGATTTAAAGTGGTCTCAAGTAAAAGGAATAGAACTTTTAAGCCTATTTGTTTTGCAGACGGTATTATCAAAAGCGTTTCGTTTCTATTGTAACACTATTAGCCTGTTGCGCACAGCTTCTGACTTTTCCCGGGACAAATCCCCTTCCATTACATAATCTAGCTGCCCCCCCCCACAGATTTGCCTTTCTGTATCATATATGATCATAGATCTATTGTTCACAAAATGCCGGAACTTTTCGCCATTTTCATCTCCAAATGTATAATGTCTAGCATTAAAATATCCCATGCATATTGAGCCGTGATTCTGAAAGCTGGGCAATGAATCAGTCTGAAACTTTCTACACCTTGCGTATACATTGTACAGAGAGAAAAAACAAAGAATGGTTTATTTAGTTTAGTCCTTTATTTACCACCCTGGCTAACTGCACACTGATGCATGGTTTTTAACATTAAAGGATTACATTTCAATTTTAAACTATAAACATTAATTTTTATAAATCTAAAATATTTTTGGAAAGGAAATTACACAGCTTTATCTACTCACTGCCACCCCGGCGTACACTTTGGGCCGGGAAAAGGGATTGCTACATTTTATATGCAGTCAATGATACTATATTCCAAATTTAGGATACAACATAAGTAATCTTCTAAAACATTTAAGGGTGTAAATATTACATAGTTCTCCATATTTATTTTAGTGGTCTGAAGGCGTAAAAACTTTTCACTCTGAGATATAAAGTACCAAATTTCGCTTTATTCTTCATTTCCCCCAAATTTACACTTAGTTTCTTCGAAATTACAAACTGTACTGCCTGCCAATACAAACTATTCCAGCCTAATTCTTGCGATCCCAATATCACACTGTCTTGTTT